>NC_092787.1:22442097-22527097 GCF_047496795.1 Chiloscyllium punctatum | reverse complement strand
CACACACTATAATCTCTCCCTTTTACACACATAATCCAATCACTCTCTCGCACCATCAGACCATAAGACATAGGAGTGGAAGTAAGGCCATTCGGCCCATCGGGTCCACTCCGCCATTCAATCATGGCTGATGGACATTTCAATGCCACTTACCCACACTCTTCCCGTTTCCCTTAATTCCTTGCGAAATCAAGAATTTATCAATCTCTGCCTTGAACACATTTAACGTCCCGGCCTCCGCTGCATTCTGTGGCAATGAATTCCACAGGCCCACCACTCTCTGGCTGAAGAAATGTCTCCTCATTTCCATTCTAAATTGATCCCCTCTAATTCTAAGGCTGTGCCCACAGGTCCTAGTCTCCCTGCCTAACGGAAACAAATTCCCAGCGTTCACCCTTTCTAAGCCATGCATTATCTTGTAATTTTCTATTAGATCTCCCCTCAACCTTGTAAACTCTAATGAATATGATCCCAGGATCCTCAGCCATCTATTGTATGTTAGGCCTACCATTCCAGGGATCATCCGTGTGAATCTCTGCTGGACACGCTCCAGTGCCACTATATCCTTCCTGAGGTGTGAGGCCCAAAACTGGACACAGTATTCTAAATGGGGCCTAACCAGAGCTTTATAAAGTCTCAGTAGCACATCACTGCTTTTGCATTCCAACCCTCTTGAGATAAATGACAACATTATATTTGCTTTCTTAACCACAGACTCAACCTGCAAGTCAACCTTTAGAGAATCCTGTACCAGCACTCCCAGATCCCTTTGTACTTTGGCTTTATGAATTTTCTCACCGTTTAGAAAATAGTCTATTCCTGTGTTCTTTTTTCCAAAGTGCATGACCTCACATTTGCTCACACTGAATTTCATCAGCCATTTCATCAGCCTATATCCCTGTAAACCCTTCCTATTCATGTACCCATCCCATGCCTTTTCAATGCTGTATTTGTACTGCATCCACTGGCAGTTCATTCCATACACGCACCACCCTCTGTGTGAAAATGTTGCCCCTTAGTCCCTTTTAAATCTTTCTCCTCTCACCCTACACCTATGCCCTCTAGTTCTGGACTCCCCCAACCCAGGGAAAAGAACTTGTGAATTGCACGCAGTATTCCAAAAGTGGTCTGACCAATGTCCTGTACAGCCGCAACACGACCTCCCAACTCCTATACTCAATGCTCTGACCAATAAAGGAAATTATACCAAATACCTCCTTCACTATCCTATCTACCTGTGATTCAACTTTCAAGGAGCTATGAACCTGCACTCCAAGGTCTCTGTCCGGCAACACTCTCTAGGACTTTACCATTAAGTGTATAAGTCCTGCCCTGAGTTATACTTGCACCTCCATCTCAAAGCAATGCACACTCAGTCCAGCCTCACTCTGTCAAACATACACACAAACACACTCTGGTCTCACAATACTGAATGATGTGAGACACACATGTACACACTCCAATCCCTCCAGTGAATCAATTGCTTGAGAGGGGACTGACCTGTGTTAATCCTAATGGTGGAACACGAAGCCTCTTCATCGCCTGTGCTCTGTCTCCTCCTGCTAGCTGATTGGTGTAGAGCGACTGTGAAGAACATGGAGGTTTTTCAATAATTAAGTGATAATGACATCCCCTTTCCAATCATGGATTGTCAGTCCAGTGATAATTGAATCTAATTGTGATTTATGGCCTGGATCACTGCAGTGGACAACAATGGCTGCACCAGTTCTAAGTACTAACAGCAGCAATGCTTTTTAACATGAGATGGTGAGGACCACTGGAATGGATGAGAATAAGTCTCACAGCAGAGGTGTCACTCCTCAGTATCCCCATGTCCAATACTGTCCCAATGTTGCATTGTCCGCAGGGTAGCGGACCTTTAATAATTCACGCGGATAAAGTGTGGAGCCGGAAAAAGCACAGCAGGTCAAGCAGCATCAGAGGAGGAAGGGAGTCAATGTTTCAGGTTGGAACTATTCGGTAAAAGTTTCCGACCTGAAATGTCGATACCACTTCTCATCTGATGCTGCTTGACCTGCTGTGCTTTATCCAGCTCCACACTTCATCCACTCTGACTCTCCAGCATCTGCACTTCTCACTGTCTCCGAGATCTTTGGTAGTCCTCCAACCACTACATTGAAGAGAAAACCATTGCCTGGATTTAAAGATAACTGATCCTTTCCAGAGTATCTATTGTTCTATCTCTCCTGCACTGGGGATCAGATGAGGCCTTGGGGTGACGGATATGGAGCTCAGCCTGATTGCTGACATTGGGCACGGTGCCATTGAAGTTCTTTTTTTAAGGTTGGGGTCCACAAGCTGACTGACTGCCCACTGTCTTTGATTTCTGCTGCAGAGAACGACTGTGAAGGGGCAGGTATCAATACAAGGCGAAAGTGGGGTACTGCAGATGCTGGAGATTAGAGTCAAGATTAGAGTGGTGTTGGAAAAGCACAGCAGGTCAGGCAGCATCCGAGGTTCAGGAAAATCGACGTTTCAGGCAAAAGCCTTTCATCAGGAATGAGGTGTCAATTGATGTGGAGCTGGGAAAGCACGGCCAGTCAGCCAGCATCAGAGGAGCAGAAAAGTCAATGCTTTGGACCAAAGCCCTCTCCTGATCCTCGGATACTGTCCGACCTGCACAGCAGCTCCCAGCTCCACAACTACTGACTCTGACTTTCCTGCATCTGTGGCTCTTACTATCTCCAAGTCTGTAAAGAAGGTAGGTGATGGCTTCATTTCTTTTTGGGAAAGACCCTGCACTTTTCATCAAGTCTTGCGTCCTCACTCAACGAGAGCAGCCTCCCCACTGCTCAACAATGAGCTCATTACCCCAGCCACGCTGAACATCTCGCACCCCTCAACCTCGGCTCACACAAAGCCTTAACACTGGGACATGAACAGGCAAGGGTTTGGGAAGCGCTGATCCATTGAACCATCATAAAATGAACCTCTGCTAGTCGCCATGTTTTGCAGTGATTGTGTGGCAGTCTGTGATTGTGTTGAAATCTATGTATTACAAACAGCCTACTCTCAGTCCTAGTTGCTGTGTTCTTCTGCTATCCCCTTGTCAAGCCCTTGCGTACCTCCACCTCCGTGATCAGCTGGTCAATTTTTTTACTGGTATAAACTGGGGAGGCCTCCACCTGAGTTGCCTGCCAGTTTGCCCCTTTCGTGGCGTGGAACATCTTATCATACTTCTTCAAGATTTTGCTGAACCCAGTGAGGTTGAGATTCTGGAACAGAAAAAGAATTGGGAAGAGGGTTACTCTCTGGGATTGGAGGTGGGAGGAGACATAGAACAAAAATGTAGAGATAACAGCAGGCTCGTGTAGAATCCCTTCAGTGAGGAAGCAGGCTGTTTGGCCCATCTAGTCTGCACCGCCCCACCGAAGAGCATCCCCTTAACCCTGGATTTACTATGGCTAATCCAAATAGTTTGCATAGCCAATCCACCTAACCACACATATCTTTGGACTACAGGAGGAAACCAGAGCACCCAGACATTGAGTGAATGTGCAAACTGTGCTGTACATCTCTATGACTCTGTAAGTCTACCCAGACAGGCTAGAATTGAACCTGGGTCCCTAGCATTGTGAGGTAGCAGTGCTAACCACTGGGCCACTGTCGCACCACATGCACAGCGTTGTCATGAACAGTAAGTTTGGGAGATTATAAGGAGGTAAACTGTGAGTTACAAAGCTCCTGAACCTGTAGCCTAACCACTCCACCCAAATTCTCCACCTTACTTTCCTTGCTATTTAGACACAGGAGCAGAAATTAGGCCATTCAGCCCTTCCGAGACTGGTGTGCCATTCAAACCATTCATGTTTCTCAACCCCACTCTCCCGCTTTCCGAGAACATGCATTACAGGTCATTCTGGTATGATGTGCATTTCATCAACAAAAATTGACCATAACGTGATTGACAAATTGTGGGCGCTGTTTGGATAATGCAAATTTTCCAGGTATGGTAATTTTCTATGGTGATCTTCGACAGCGCGATTTTCCATAATGGCTTTCCATAGTGGGATATTCTATAGTGTAAGGTTGCAGGAGAACACCCTGTATTTCTATTAAATAGAAAATTGGACATTAAGGTCAACAATGACTCATCATTTCAGCAAAAGCCTACATTTGATTGTCAGCGGGAGTGCTTTGTCAGTTGAACATTGTGGCCAGATCAAGGAGATTTCCAGGCATCCAGCAGCAGTGATCTCATATCATCGCCTACCAAAATTGGCCAATCACAGTGGAGTACAGAAATTGCTGGAAAAGCTCAGCTGGTCTGGCAGTATCTGTGCAGGGGTCACTCAACCCATCACTAACAAGAGAGTGGAGAAATTGACAAATATAAGAGAGGCTTCTCATTCCTAATCATTAACGTGTTAAAAATCCAATTGCACCTCATACGTTCAGCTATAACTTGAAAGTTTGTACTGCAAGGCTCTAATAGCATAAATTGGCAAATTTTCAGCAGTTAGGTGAATTCTATTTGATTATAATCTGGGTGAACTTCAGTAGCAGAACCTGTGGGGAAACAAATTCAGAAGTTGGTTATAATAAGAAGTCCATGAACTGAAAAACTAACCTGTTTCTCTCTCCACAAATGCTGCCCCATTTGCTGAGAATTTCCAGCATTTTCTGATTTTTGTATTGGATTTCCAATATTTAATGTACATTACTTTCACATGGAATATTAATTGCCCTATTGTGACGTAGAATCATCAGAATGGCCCTCTACTACCACCTGGAGTCTGTTAAAGGGTTGGTCTTGATAAGGTACATGCAATTCCAATGTTGCATTATGTTTCTAACAAGACAAAATACATATTTTACTTAACAGTCGCTTTCAGTTCCAAAAAAGGGTCTTTGGACTTGAAAGATTAACTCTGTTTCCCTCTCCACAAAAACTGCGTTTCTCCAGCACTCTCTGTTCTTTTTATTATACATTTTAATCATTTTCTACTGGGACCCAAAGATGTCATAGCTGGAAGTGGCTTTCCACATACCTGGTAATTTTGCAGTAGAATTAGATTGAGGTAGAGTTCACTGAAGGCCAGCTTCAGGTCACATATGGCCTTGTGTCGTGCTCGGTGTCTGTTTGGTCGATAAAGGATGCTCCACCATTGCCTTGATGGCCTCACACCATCTTCTCGCTGCGCATCCAGCACTCCTTCCAGTTCATTCTGTAGTGTTGCTAATTGTCGCTGGGTTTCTGCGAGCTTTTCTAGAATTGGGTTGAAAGGAAGCAGTTATTTCATTGAGAAAATGACTGCCTCTTAAGGAATTGTGGCATCTACAGTGCTCCCATTCACAATAACTATATTTCACTTTGGCAACAAAGTCATGGAACAGAAGATGTACACGAACTTCTTGCCTCTACTATTCTTTTTGGCACCCACTGCCAAAAAGAATAGTAGAGGCAAGAACCATCAAGATATTTATGAAGTATTCAGAGAAGCACTTGAAATATCATACCAAATGCTGGAAAATGGGATTAGAATAGAGTCATAGAGATGTAAGCATGGAAACAGACCCTTCGGTCCAACTCGTCCAAGCTGACCAGATATCCCAACCCAATCTAGTTCCACCTGCCAGCACCTGGCCCGTATCCCTCCAAACCTTTCCTATTCATATACCCATCCACATGACTCTTAGTGTTGCAATTGTACCAGCCTCCACCACTTCCTCTGGCAGCTCATTCCATACACATACCATCCTCTGTGTGAAAAAGTTGCCCCTTAGGTCTCTTTCATGACCAGTTTGGACATGGGAGTTGAAAGGCCTTTTTCGAGATTGCAAAGATTCTATGACTGGTTGGTTTTTTTAAACATACAGTCATTGAGCCATTGAGTCGTACAGTTGGGCCCTTCAATCTGACCAGCCCATGCTGATTATAATCCCAAACCAAACTAGTCCCACCAGCCTGCACTTGGCCAATATCCTTCCAAACCTTTCCTATTCATGTACTTATCCAAATGTTTTTTAAATGTTGTAACTGTACCCACATCCACCACTTCCTCTGGAAGTTCATTCCACACACAAACCACTCTCTGTGAAAAAGAAATTGCACCCCCATGTCTTTTTTTTTTAAATCTTCCTCCTTCTTCATCTTAAAAATGTGCCTCCTCATTTTGAAAATTCCCACCAAAGGGAAAAGACATTTGTCATTCACTTTATCCATGCCCCTCATGATTTTATAAACCTCCATAAGATCAACCCTCAATCTCCTACAATCCAGTAAAAATGACCTCCTAGCCTATCCATCCTTATAACTCAAACCTTCCATTCCCAGCAACATCCTGGTAAATCTTTTCTGATCCTTCTCCAGCTTATATACTTCCTATAAAAGGGTGACCAGACCTGGACACAGTACTCCATAAGAACCCTTGCCAATGTCCTGTACAACCTCAACATGATGTCCCAACTCCTATACTCAAAGGCCTGAGCAATGAAGGCAAGTGTGCTAAACATCTTCTTAGCTACCCTGACATATGACACAAACTTTAAAGAATTATGTACCTAAATCCCTAGGTCTCTCTGTTCTACAACACTACCCAAGGGTATACATTTAATTGTATAAGTGCTGCCCTTGTTGTTTTACCAACGTGCAATGCCTTGCATTTATCCAAATTCAACTCCATCTGCTACTCCTGAGCCCTTGACCCAATAGGTATGATTGCAATGAAGTTGGCAGGGTCTCTGTGTTGGTAGAAATGTAATTAACCTTGAAGGAGCACTGGTACCCAGTGGCATAGAAGCTCTGATCAACACAAGCAATTTGCACATTCAGTCAAAGACTGGTGTAGGCTCTTTGCAATGCATTGATGAAGAGCAGCAGTCTGAAAGCTAGTACTTCCAAATAAACCTATTGGACTATAACCTGGTGTTGTATGATTTTTAACTTTGTCCACCCCAGGCCAGTATCAACACCTCCAAATCTTGATAGAGAAGAATTTTGGTCAGTTCAGCGCCCTGAAATTTTGCTTCATTTAGTTAAAGGAAACTCTTGCATTTATGTAGTACCATTCACAACCTCAGGACATCCTATATTGACTGTCAAGTCAATGGAGTACTCTTTCGAATGGTGCAACTGTTGTGATGCAGGGAACTTGGGAGCCAGTGTACACACAGCAAACCTCCACAAAGAGTAATATGATAATGACCAAATCAACTATCTAAGTGATGTTGACGGCAGGACAGATATTAACTAGGACATTTGGGAGAATTACTGAGCTCTTTTCCAAACTAGCGCCATGTGACCTTTTATGTGCAACTTCAAAGTAAAGGTGGGGCTTTAACTGACAGCTCACGTGAAAGGTCCAACCCCTCTGTTACTGCTGCATTGGAGAGCCACCCTTGAATGGGTTTGTTTTGGTCATGTGTCTGGAGTGAGACTTGAACTCACAACTGTCTAACACAGAGGCAAAAGCACTATCCACTGAGCCACAGCTGAAAAGATAGTACTGTCAAACCATTCTCCAAGAAACAGTAATAGTAGTAGCCACAATCCACTCTCTCATTAGACAGAGAGACAGACAATGAGAGGTGAATGTAACCTGAGGTTCAGTCAAGGGATGAGGATGACATGGCAGGATTGTTATGGTGACCTTGGCTTGGGTTGAGCCTGCACTGTTAGTAGTATCACTGTGTATTACAAACCAGCCGTCCAGCCAACTGATTCACCCAGAGAATTAACCAGATTGAGCAGAGCGCAAGATAGGATCGGTTGTTTCTGCTCTTTGATCAGAACAGGTTTAATGGCCCAATTTACATTGTTAGGACTGACATTCTTTTACTTTAGATCAAGTATTTCAATTGTCTTGTTTCAACTGATTGAATTCTCCACTGTCCCACCTTTTTTGGAGCAGAGGCTTTTGTACAGAATGACCATGAGATTTTGCAAGGGGGACCCTAATCCCAAGTGCCCCAACTCCACTCCTCTATTTCCATTCAACCACAAAGCTAACATAATTTTCAATCATACACCAGATTTTTAACTTTGTCCACTCCAGTCCAACACCAGCACTTCCACATCACAATCTTCAATGTTGGCACAGTTCCTGCCTTTGACATAAACACCAAGAAAGCAAGATAGGAGAGAAGGCCTAGCTCCTTATATTGCAGAGTAGAGTGAAAACCTAGGTGTGAAGATGGAGAGACCAGCATAATGCTTCCCTTGGGCCTGTTGAAATGAATTGTTAGTTCAATGACTGATTACACTCTGTAAAGGAGTGACTGTGAACTCTCGGAGTTAATAGTCAGTGAGATGCTTGGTTTGCATGCTGCTAATCTCAGCACTGGAGATTGTCTTATTCGTACAATGTTATGTTCATTTGCCGAGAAAAGTCTTCCTTCAATCTGGATAATGCATGTTACATCTGGACTGTGACAATACCTTCTAGCTATCCCAGGTACATTCATTTGAGCAGGAATTTCATAAACAAGCAAGAGATTTACCCAGCTCCTTGAAACATGTCCTACAAATATCCCAAGGCATTTCACCTAGAATTACTCATACATTGAATGAACAGCAAATTGTGTGTAAATAGGTAAACAAAAACACTCAGCAAGATCCCACAAACTGAGATGAAATAGACTTTCAGTTCACTTGCCTTGTCCAATATTGATCTGTTAGCAACGTAGCTAAAATAAATCATCTGGATTCCATCACTGCTTGTGGGGCCGAGCCATCACTAATTAGCTACAAAGTGGCTTTACCCCAAAAAATACGTAATTGGCCCCAAAGCATGCTGGACTTCTCAAGGTTGTGAAGGTTCTATGCAAATGTTTGTGCTTCCTCATCACTGTTAGCACTGCTGTAATTCCAAGACGGTTCAAGATTGGACCATGTTGTAGCTCTTTGTTTGACCTGCACTGCCTTTGATCTCATTTGCATCGCAGAGAATCTGTGTATTTCATGGCATTGCACCAGTTCATATGAAGACAAATTATGTCTGCTTCTTTTGTTGTAAAGTGAAATTGTGCTGATTGATTAAGTGAGTCTGTTTACAATTGATGCCCACTGTGCTTGATTGATCACATTTGGATGTTGACTCAGAGAGAAGTAAAGCTGGAAACCAGAGCTGTCCCATACAGTAGTCATTTTAAAATGCTGTGAGTAAAATCAGTTACATATATAGAAACCTAACTCCGAGAGGAATATACATCAATATTGTTCCAGGAGAAACAAAAATAAACTCCTTGACTTTTACGTACGTCACAAAATTGTTGAAATTGTATAAATGATATTCACTAAACAAATTAATCCAGAGAGCTGTTGGTGTTTAAACAATGTTAAAAATGACACTATCATTTATTTCAAGGACTGTATTCCTGATCAAGAAAGTCATTAACAGCAAACTTAGATGCAAATAATGATGGAAAAATTCCAAGGTTTACCTGCGTAGAATGTATTTATTTTGGTTAGTTCCTTTTCGCTTATCTGGAAGAATCGCTCTTCAAAAGATGCATAGTATCGCTGAATTGCTGCGGGTTCTGTCACTGTAGAGACAAGTACAGAAAATGCATCAAAGGATTTAATTACAATCAGCAAGAAATCAAGAGCATTTCACGTTCTTTAGTCTGTGAATCTTATGTAAGTACATCTCTTTTGCATTGCTCATGTTGAATAAGAGAAGAAAATGCGTGACACACAGTAAATATGAGTTTTACAGCAAGTAGGTTGGGAAGGAGCTTCCTTCACAGTGACCTGAGCCAATGTAGGAAATTGAACCCATGCTGTTGGCATCATAGCAAAGCAGCCATGCAACTGAGTCAGTCAAACCCCTCCATTCTTTAGAATAGAAACTTTAAAATAGCACTGTCAAAAGGAGGCTACTATGGATATGAGAAATCTGAAATTAAAGCAAAATGGACAACAACGGAATTACTCAGCCGATCTGGCATCATCTTTGTTTTTACACTTCTGGGATGTGGGTGTCACTGGCTGGACCCAGTATTTATTGCCCGTCCCTAGTTGCCCCTTTAGAAGGTGAGGGAAAGCTACCTTCCTGAACCGCTGCAGTCCGCCTGTTGTGGTTGACCCACAGTACCATGAGGGGGGGGTATTCCCGGATACTGACCCAGTGACAGTGAAGGAATGACAGTATATTTCCAGGATGGTGAGTGGCTTGGATGGGAACTTGGGTGTTCCCATGTATCTAGTTAAAGTTTCAGACCAACCCTTAATTCCGGCTTTAAAACTGGAAATATCCGGCGAGATTTTAACATCAAACCCATCCACTTACACAATTAAAATGGGGCCCATCTCCTGTCCATCTGTGAAACTTGCCAAATTTTCTGATAATCTTAAAGCCCTTCTGTCAGGTCCTCTTTGTTATATTGAATGCAAGAATGGAATCCATATCTACACTGAGCCACTTCTTTGGGAATGCTGCATTAATTATAGCCTGGAATGTTTCGCGTGTTTATTTGTGACAGTTTGAAAACTGACTTGATTAATCTGTTTGCAATTTGCTCATTATTGGGCAAAAGTTTTTTTAAAATTCCCTTTCACAGCTAATTGATTGTAAACTGTGACAAAAGAAAACTCTATTAGGTCTTTATGATAGCTCTAAGCTAATGGAGAGCAGGAGCTACTGTTTGCAATTAGTTCATCTGTAGATTGTCCCCATTGATTTATTACCATCGTCTCACCCCTGTATGAGTACACAGGCTGATAAAACACAAGTTATTGTGACCAGGACAAAGAAGCGACTGGATCAGAAAGAAATCAGTGCTCGTCACATCCGGAGATATGAAGCACAGAGACAAAAGTTATCCTTATCTGGGACTATTTGATAGACATGATCTGAACAGACTAGATTGCCATTTTGCTTGACTGAGAGGGGAAGTTTTGATTTTGTCTTGAATAATATTTTTTTTCAGGAAATGTTGGTGAGCCTGAACTCACCCCATCAGCGCCACTCCATGTTTCAGATATTTTTATTTACAGAGTGCAGAGTGCAAATAATTTGGAGTAAATCCAATGCCTTCAAGCGCTCTGAGAGCCATCCTTTGGTGGAGAGAAGAAGGAATGACTGTCAGACTAACAATCCCGTAAACCTCCAAGCAATCCTCTAGGCACGTGGTTTCAAATCCCACCATGGCAGATGGTGGAATTTGAATTCAATAGAAAATCTGGAATTAAGAAAAGTGCTGAGCTAAAGGTGACAGTTGTCAAAAACCCATCTGGTTCACTGATTTCCTTTCAGGATGGAAATTTGCTGTCCTTACAGGTCTGGCCTCCAAGTGACTCCAGACTCCAAACAAAATGGTTGGCTCTGAACTGCCCTCCAGGCAATTAGGGATGGACATCAAGTGCTGGCCTATTCAGCAGTGTCCATATCCCATGATGGATTGAATGGCCTGCTTCCACACTGTAGGGATTATATGAATATAAAAGAAAACTATAGTGACACTTTCAGGCATCAAATCTCCTTATTAGGCTCCAGTGTGAGTGATTATTGTGTATTTATTGTATCTTCTGACGCTAAGAAGTCACCTTTTCTGGTCATGTTTGCTCCTAATTGTGCTCTGACACCAGCCATTGGGCTACCTTTGCCAAATGTCACGCCAACCAGTCTCTAAGAGGGACATAGGGCCAGCCCAGGATCACCAGAGACATCCTTTCACTAAGTCCCATGAATAACCCAGTAATCCTTAAACTTTAATTCCATTCCTGCTTTCCTGACTGCCTACTCTTGCTTTGCTGAGTTCCATTGTGCCTGCCTGACGTCTGTTCCTGAGCTGAGTTTTAAGTCTCATTTGCTTCCACCTTCAGAACTTCACTCACATCTGCCCTTACACTATAGAACCCTAATCCAAGCATCCAACCCCAATCCAAGGGGATGTCTCCCCTTCATCCGAAGTTCTGCTTCCCGCGTGTTAATAGGTTAACTCTCTCCTCTCTAAGGTCCTGAAATGTCATGCCTAGAACTGGACATAATACACCAGCTGAGACCTAATCAGTAACTGTGAAAGTTTGGCCTAACTCCCTCAGCAATCAGGCCAATCTGCCCATCTTGAACCCCAAGCTAAAGTTCTGGGGACTTGGGTTTGAATCCTGCAATAGCAGATGATGAAACATGAGTTCAGTAAAAACCTGGAATAAATATTTGGCTCAATGGTGACCATGTAACTGCTGTCAATTGTTGTAAAAACCCATCTGGTTCACTAATGCCCTTTAGGGAAGGAAACTGCCATCCTTACCTGGTTTGACCTACACGTGACTCTTGACTCACAGCAATGTGATTGATTGTAACTGCTCCCTGGACTATTAGGAATGGTTACTAAATGTTGGCCCAGACAGAAATGTCCCCATCCCGTGAATGAATAATAAACATTTTTTGACACACTCCAATTCATTCCTTGACCTTCTCCTCCCTTCTTTCTGGCTTCTTAAGCACATCTTAAACATTTGGTTTTCTGTCACTAGAACTTAATACAACTGAGTAACCATAACAATGCCTTCATATGACAGTGTGATGGTAAAATCACCAGGCTAGGAATTGAGAAACGTCCTGGAAATGAGGTTTGAATCCCACCACAACAAACTTTGAATTTAATAAATGAATGCTAAAATTAAAGCTGGTCTCATTAATTGTTGTGAGAACCCATTTGGTTTACTAACCTTCCTTTAAGGAAGGAAATCTGCTGTCTGTACCCAGTCTGGCCCACATGTGACTCCAAATCCACCAAACTGTGGTTAAATCTTAATTGCCCTCTGAAATAGTCTAATAAGACACTCAATTTGATGCGAAAGTGAGGACTGCAGTTGCAGGAGAATCAGAGTCAAAAGGTGTGGCACTGGAAAAGCACATCAGGTCAGGCAGCATCTTAGGAGCAGGAGAGTCGACATTTCAGGCATCAACCCTTCATTGGATGTCAAAATATCAACTCTCTTGCTCCTCGAATGTTGCCTGGCCTGCTGTACTTTTCCAGCGCCACACTTTTCGACTCAATTTGAGGTGAACAACGAATGCTGTCTGAACTAGCAACATTCCCATCCAGTGAAAGCACAGGAAGAAACCTTGACTAAGGTTTCTCCACAAAGTCCACTCATCCAAGATGGCAGCAGAGGCGAGTATGAGACCTGGTGGCAAAGGTGGTGGCTGCATTAGTGAGGAGGGCCCAGAGCCGACTCTCAGCAGCGGCGAAGGTGGGTTTGGGCTGGTGTGGGACCCGGCAGCATCAGTGGCAGCTGTATTGGTGAGTTCCAGTGACAATTGATGGTGCCAGCGGCATTGGTGGAGGCAAGATGGCACCAAAGAGTGGAGAATCTTGTTCCAGTAAGGGGACTCATAGCTGGCTGCTTCAGGCCCGTGGCTGAGCACTTGTCAAGAAGGACTGTAAAGTTGATCTTTATTTCTTTATTTTTCTTCCCTTATATTCTACGTTTTGGTTTATTTTCTGTGTTTTAAGATGGCGCCATAGAGTGGCAACACTATATAACACTTTTCACCGTATTTTGTTACAAAATACACGTGACAATAAATAAATCAAATCGTTAGCTGTTGTTGCCCCACAGTGGCCCCTTTGATTTTAATTGTCTTGTTCAACTCCCTCCCCTCTCCTGCCCTGTGATGCTTCAAACACTCTTGATTCTTTCCATGTTGCCTTCCCAACTGTTCCCGAGTTCCATATCCACCGTGAAATTCCTTCCCTCCCTGTCCTTCTCTCTTCCTGTTTCCATTTCCAAATACCACTTTGACCAAGCTTTTGGTCATCTGTACAAATAATTTCAGATGTCAGATTTGTCAGTGTCAATCTTGTTTGAGAATCGCTCCAGTGAAGAGCTTTGGCATTATTTTATGAAAAAGGAGGCCCAAACTATAATTTTTTTTTATTTGCTCATTGGATATGGGCATTTCAGGCCAGGCCAGCACTTATTGCCGATCCCTCGTTGCCCTCGAGGGCAGTTTCCACATTGCTGAGAATCTAAAGTCACTTGTGGACTAGACCAGGTAATGGCAGCAGTTCCTTTCCCTAAAGGGAATTAGTGAACCAGATGGGTTTGAACCATTCCCACCCATCTACAGTTCGATATCAGGAAACAAAGTGATTGTAATGACTAAGGGGCCCATAGACAACCTACTGATCCTGCCCTGCTTGCTTTTACAGAATTAATGGGAATGTAGGATTTCACGGTCATTAGTATTCCGGCCTTTTTTTCCCCTTTATTATTACAGATTTTTCAGAAGTTAAAGTTTGCTATTGGCCTGGATGGGATTTGAACCCATAATCTCCAGAATTTTAGCACAGGAATTGGCGTCACCAATAACATAATCATTAAGCCACCACCTTCCCTGGTACCTCTGCTGCTATTGTTGTGGCTATAAATCACTTGGAGTTGAATGTCGAATCCTCATGAAAGGAGGTTGGGGGGGCGACCTTACAGAGGTTAATAAAATCATGAGGGGTATACATAAGGTGAATGGCAGGTGTCCTTTCCCTAGGGTAGGGGATTTCAAGACAAAGCGGCATATTTTTAAGGAGAGAGAAGAAAGATTTTGAAAAGACATGAGGTGCAACGTTTTTACACAGAGTGGAATAAACTTCCAGAGCAAGTGGTGGAAGGGAGTACAGTTACAATGTTTAAAAGAAATG
Source organism: Chiloscyllium punctatum (assembly GCF_047496795.1). Taxonomy (NCBI): domain Eukaryota; kingdom Metazoa; phylum Chordata; class Chondrichthyes; order Orectolobiformes; family Hemiscylliidae; genus Chiloscyllium; species Chiloscyllium punctatum. The sequence goes on along the minus strand of NC_092787.1, from coordinate 22,512,484 downwards.
TTTGGAGCGATAGACCAGTTTAGTTTGGGATTCTGGTCGGCACAGACTGGTCGGACCGAAGGGTCTGTTTCCGTGCTGTATCAGACTATGACTGTCACTGTCTGGGAAAGGGAAAGAGACAGAGGCTCTGGTTACAAAGACAGGTGTTCAGCAGAAGACTCTTTGTTCAAACCGATGAAGTGCTGCATTGTCTCGAACCAGACAGCCATTTGTTTCATGATAAATAAATACTGACAGCACAAATAAAACCTTCACCTTGTTAATAATGCAACAAGGAACTGATCCCTGCACAGCCACCAGCGTTCCAGGCAGTGCTGAGGTTACACCGTTTTACTTCAAATGCAGGCAAGTCTTTATTGAATAATCCCGCAAACAAATCTCCAATTGCCGGTGATTACTGTGTGCATTGCCATTATAATAAGGTAAATAGGCTGGAGAAAAGGACAGTTAAACAGCTGAGGATTTTTCACTCTCGCTGCCTCTCTGTGCTAACACCCATATCCAGTAGCAGCTGCTGGCTATTGGATTTACATGGAGCTGGCTGAACAGAACAGAAGTGAAGAATAAAAAGGGGGTCACCAAAACCTGTTCAAGCCCATAATGGGTTTGTTAGGAACAGTGGGGACGGAAGAGAAGATATGGACTGTTACACCATTACATCGCCATCTACGGTTTGATAAAAGTATCGATATTGGGAACAAAGTGATTGTCATGATTAAGGGACCCAAGGACAACCTAATTATCCCGTCCCACGTGTTTTCACTTACCGGTAAAGAATTAATGGGAATTGATGGACGCTATCTATATTTTGCTGCATTTTTGCTCCTAAACACAATAAATTTGTCTGCATTCTTGTTTTTATTAAATACAATAAGTTAATAGTTAATGCCTGAAAGAGAAGTGTCGCCTTTTTTATACTCTGAAGGGGCTTGACAGGGTAGATACTCAGAGGCTTGCGAAACCAGAACAAGGGGGCACTGTCTCAGGATCATTTATGACTGACATGAGGAGAAAGGTCTTCATTCAGAGCGCGGTGAGCCTTTGGAATTCTCCACCACAGAGTCTTGTGGATGTATTTGAGGATTAGACAGAGACTTGGCCCCTCAAGGAATTGGGGGGGACTGAAGAAACAGCAGCGAAGTTAAATGAGGCCAATAATCAGCCGGAATTGTATTGAATGGTGGCGTATGGGTCACACAGTTTACCTGTGATGCTATTTCTTTTTCTATGTTCGTACTTTGTTGAAACTTTATATGCGTGATATAATTATCACGACACTCTACTCACAAACTAAGAGCTGAACCCCGAGTTTTTTTTGGATGGGTGCAAGTTGCTTTGAGTTTATTTGGAGGGTTTTTCACCATGCGGCCTAGTGAGTTTTCTCACCCTTTCTCACCAAACTTCCCTCACTAACGATCTAACCTACCCCTCTGTCCCCATCGTACGTGGTCTCAGCCCTATCCTGGCCCTCACTACCCTCTGAACAACTCGCTGCTCAATGGATACCCGCCAAAAGCCCAACATCCCTTTCATCAGTGCCATCTTTAAAAGGTCACCTTGCATCCAGACAAGCACTGGCATTCCGAAGGTCGGTCAAAGAGGTTTGCAGAAGATGTCGGAGAGAGGTGAGATAGCACCACAATTCTCCATCGGAGGCTGGAGGTCCTGGTACAGGGAGAGAAGCCCTCTTTCTGAAGGAGGCCACTCCAACAGATCCTGATCCAAGGTCACTGGTACCATCTCCATGGCGTAAAGGACCAGAAAGCGGTACTGTAAGAAGCTCAATGAGCATTTCCTCTGCGGCAGGGTAAGTGTCACACCTTTCTCTCTGCTACCGCACACTCACTGCATCTCTGCTGCTGCACCCACTTTGGCTTATACTCTGCCACTCTCTCAGTTGCCTGCAATGTCTTCACACAGCCCAAACCTCCCACCCCTCCCACCTCTGCCTACTCACTCACTGCGGGACACCTCATCACCCTTTGCCCAGCTGCACCAGCCCTAATAGCTGTGTCATCCATTTTCATCTCAATCAATTCCTCCCTCCCTGTCTGTCATTAGAAGAGAGGGCAACCCCCACATTCGCATCATAGAATCCCCACAGTGCAGAAAGAAGCCACTCAGCCCATCAAGTCTGCACTGACACTCTGAAGAGCATCCCATCCTATCCACCTAGCCTGTATACCTCTGCACACTATGGGCAATTTAGCATGGCCAATTCACCTGACCTGCACCCCTTTGGCCTGTGGGAGAGAACCAGAGCACCCGGAGGAAATCCATGCAGACACAGGGAGAACATGCAAACTCTACACAGACGGTCACCTGAGGCTGGGATCGAACCCGGGTCCCTGGCACTGTGAGGCAGCAGTGCTAACCACTGAGCCACTGTGTCACCATTCTTCCGAGGGCAGAGAATGCCCATACGGGTGGAGCAGTGCCCAACATTAGGGTGGTCAGCCCTAAGAAGAAGAGAATCCTGGGTCTTGCAGGAACGGGTTGGGACCGCTGCCATTGTGTATCAGAGGATTTCCGTAATGGTCGTGCAGGGAAGGCAAATACTAGGTGCCAATATCTACGGACAAGGGGTGTGCACACTTGGTGCATGTGAATGGTGCTCTTTTCATGATGTTTATTCCTATGCCACACACAGTTCCTTTGGAGCAAACATTGCCAGGTATCCGCTCTGATTTCCAAGTCAAAATTCCTCGAGGTTTATCTTTATGAAACAAAGCATTGCTGAGGCAGAAGATCTGGAACAAACACAGGCATTGCTGGAGAAACTCAGACGGTCTGGCAGCAACTGTTGAGAGAGAAACGGAGCTGATGATTCGGTTCCAGTTCTGAGGAAGGGTCACTGAACTCAGAATGGTAACTCTGTTTCTCTCTCCACAGAGGCTGCCAGACCTACTGAGTTTCTCCAGCAATTTCTGTTTCCGTGTCAAAGTTTCTCTTGTCTGAAGCATTTTGTGGGAGAGCAACTGACAATGAATGAGAAGAGCTGGGCCCTCAACAAGTTGTTAAGTAAGGAAGGATCCCCCTTAATCAACAACTCACCGCTGCCTAGTGAGAAACTCACCTCCCCACTTGTCAAAAGCACTGTGCACGTTGAGAGAACAGATTGGATCCATGATTGAGACTACTGTCATGACACCATATGAGCAGACTGGCTCTTTTGTGTGTAGCATCATTCGTCATAACAAGAGTGCAGCTTTATAAGAAAGCCGTTGATGTATTCATTTAACATATGCTCACTCCTTATTATGCGCTGATTCATTGCCCATGCTTCAGCCCCAGACTCCATCTTTTGTTTCTCTGGTTGACTCGTCCCTCCCAGTACCCAGAAGCAGCAGCTGAGTTGTGTGTTACTAGGGAGTCCGGGCCCCTACCCATCCCCACCGTGGATAGCGAAGATTTCGTGTAGATGTTAGAGAAGGCTTAGGGTAGAATCTTGTAGAGGTCTGAGCGTATGGCAGGATTCAGGCAAAATCGGAAAATACGTCATGACAGTAGTCTCAATCATGGATCCAATCTGTTCTCTCATTGTGCACCTGGCTGTGACAATGTTTGTGGTCTGCTTGATCCTTGTAGTGATTGTAATGAGGTCAGCCAAGTGGACCTCACAGAATATGAGTTTCCTGATTGGGGCTGCTAACCTAGCCCAATCAGGGAGCCCTGGCTGACAAATATAAACAGGAGTGTCAGACTCTCTGTTCGTTTTGAGAGCTGGCCATGAGGAAGCTAGACCAGTGTCAAGGAATATGTGCGTGGGGCCTGTTTCCACACTAAGTAATCTAATCTAATCTAATCTAAATAAAGGGTGACTTAGTGACAGGATATCGGCCTCTGTGAAGTGATTTCGCCCATCAGTGTCCCCGCCCGAGACAGTCAATGACATTGGGAGGAACAAAACTAGCCTGGGTTCCTAATCCAGACAGCAGACCCCACCAGAAACTGGGCTGACAGTCAAGCTGGTCGGGAATGCTCTGGGGGTCAGGTGCGATCTCTTACTGTTTGGATAACATTCAATCAGACATGAAGAATGATGTGTTGGTTAAGGATTTACAGGGTCACCTACACCTATATAGAAAAACATCTCATCATAAGGAATAGGAATAACAGAGAGTAAACTATCTACAACACTGAGACTTGTAGGGATAATTTCACATCTGGAATGAGGTGGGTAATGGTAGAATCAGTTTAGACTGTTATGCAGTAGAGGAAATGGGAGGGAGGAATGCATTAGGGGCTTGTGGAAGTGAAAGGACCAATAACAAAAAGGTTATATATAGGACCTTGCATAGCCCCCAGATGTCCGAAAACACCTTACAGCCAATTACATTTTCTTGCAGTATAATCCACCTGTAATGTAAGAAATGCTGCAGCCAATTTGTACACAGCAAGCTCCCACAAGCAGCAATGTTACTATAATATTCATTGGTGGGTAAATATGGGTGAGGTCATTGGAGAGAAAGCTCTTCTTTTGTATCTCTGTGTGGGGGCCTCGATTTAAAACTTCATCAAAATGATGGCATCCTAACGATGTAGAGCTCCCTAATCTCTGCCTGCTCTAGGGCGTCACCCTTCAGTTTTATGTTCAAGACTTGAACAAGGAACCTCTGACTCAGATGGAACATGCCAGACGCCATAGCGATCCTCATGAAATCGGGAAAAGTGACAAAAGAGCTTGAGGGCAGGTGACTGCACAGAGTAACAAGAGGGGTGATTAGATTAGATTACTTACAGTGTGGAAACATGCCCTTCGGCCCAACAAGTCCACACCGCCCCGCCGAAGCGCAACCCACCCATACCCCTAACCTAACACTACGGGCAATTTAGCATGGCCAATTCACCTAACCTGCACATCTTTGGACTGTGGGAGGAAACCGGAGCACCCGGAGGAAACCCACGCAGACACAGGGAGAACGTGCAAACTCCACACAGTTAGTCGCCTGAGGCGGGAATTGAACCTGGATCTCTGGCGCTGTGAGGCAACAGTGCTCACCACTGTGCCACCATGCCGCCCACGGTGGGTGGTGGGGAGGGGGAAAAACAATTAGAAATTGTGGTGACAGGGCTAACTGAAAGGTAGGTTTGTACATTGCTTGACTACTTTGGTTCCTGGCCATTGCTGGGCAAAAAGGGGATCTGGGAGCAAGAAAACTACACACCTCACTTGGTTCAGATATATGGGCATCTGTTAAGCACTGAAGTGAAAGCTGTTCAATATTTCCTAATGAAAGAGTAAATATTGATTTTTCCAGGATGCACATTACAGTTGACATAAAGTAAATGGGGATCAAATTGGACTGGGACATTTATTCTTTTCTAGGTAAAAACAATGATGACTGCAGATGCTGGAAACCAGATTCTGGAGTAGAGTGGTGCTGGAAAAGCACAGCTGTTCAGACAGCATCCAAGGAGCAGAAAAATCGACGTTTTGGGCAAAAGCCCTTCATCAGGAATACAGGGAGAGTGCCTGAAGGGTAGACAGACAAATGAGAGGAGCACAAAACTGTTGGAAGGAAAAGCCTTGGTCCTTGAACAGTACACCGCATCATTGACACACTGCTCCTTCAGGGATGCTGAAGGATATTCCCTGGCCCTGAATAGTAATACAGAATGTTGGTAATGCAGCAGCCATCTTGCACACTGCAAGGAACCACAAAGAACAATGCTGTAATGAGTAATTAATCTATTTTGGTTTTAGTGATATTGACTCTGGGACACCAGAATGAGGCTTCTTGCTCTTCAAACCTGCGGCACGAGATACACCGAAGAGACGTTGTAGATAGCACCTCTGACAGTGCACTATTCTACAGGTGCTGCACTGAAATGCCCAGGGCACTCAAATCTCTGGAGGAGGACTGAACCCACATTGTTCCTACTCAGGGATGTGAGTGCTAAGTCTCTCAGCCAGCTGCCACCTCTGTATATGGGACAGCTAATAGGTTTCACAATATCTTCTATCAGTCTGTACCAATAGGAGAAATGTCAGAGATCAATACCAAGATTTAATGAAGCAACCATCTTCTCCAAAAATCATTTGTTTATATTGAGTTCTATTTTATATTATGTTCCAGAGCCAATCCGTATAATCAAAAGATTACAAAATCAAATTGCAGTATCTGTATACCAGGTAACTATAGCTTCTTCAAGGACTGTTTATATACCTTTACATTTAGAATTGCTTGATCCAAACTGGAAACTCAATTGCTGTTCATGTAGCTGGTTTCCACTTGTGTCCCACTCACCCCAAACTCTGATGTTTCCCATTCCAGATGTTGTGCAGGTGCAGGTCACCTTGATAACTGCAGACTATCAGAACTTGCTTATTAAAGACAATTTTTTTATTGAAATTTAACTGTTAGCCATCAGTGCAATCTCTGTGGCAACATTCAGAGTGTGTTTCCTAGCCAATCAGCACTCTCTGCTCTTACAGTGTAAAATGTCCCCATTTACATGAGTATTCTTGTGAAATGTCTTGATGAGTGTAAAATGTTTTGTTTCAACAGTATTGTTTTTTTCAGCCTGAGCAAAAATTGCAGTCAATGGGAATCAGGGAATATTCTCATCTGCTTGGAGTCATACCCGACACAAGGGACAATGGTGTGGCTGTTGGAGGTCAGATATTTCAGTTCCAGGTACTCTTCAGGGTAGTGTCCTGGGTTCAACCATCTTCAGCTCCTTTATCAACGGCCCTCTCTCCATCATAAGGTCAGATGTGTAGATGTTCACCGACGAGTGTGCAATTTACAATTCCTCTGACACTAAAGCAGTATATGTCCATATGTAGCAAGACTTGGACAACATCCAGGACTGGGTTGATAAGTGGCAAGTAACAGAACACAAAGTCCAGGCAGTGGCCACCTCCAACAAGCGAGAATCTAACCATTTCCATTTGACATTCAACGGCATTACCATCACAGAATCTCCCACTATCAATATCCTTCAGGTTACCAGTGACCAGAAACGGAATTGGACCAGTCATATTAATGGTAGGTTAGAAGCTCTGAATTCTGTGGTGAGTAACTCACCTCCGGGCTTTCTCAAAGCCTGTCCACCATCTATAAGGCACAAGTCAGGAGTGTGCTGGAATACTTTTCACTTGCTTGGATGTGTGCAGCTCCAGCACTCAAAAGGCATGATACCATCCAGGTCAAAGCAATTTGCTTGATTGGTACCCCATCCATCACGTTCAACATTCATTCTCTCCATCACTGATGCTTAGTAGCAGCATTGTGAACTATAGAGTGATAGGCGTGCATTATAAAAACTATTACAGACTTGGCCTGCCACCTTAATAGAGTTCTGCTGAAGGGTCACTCGACCTGAAGTGTTAACTCTGATTCTCCTCCTAAGATGAGCTTTTCCAGCAATTTCTGGTTTTGTTTCTGATTTACAGCATCCGCAGTTCTTTCACCTTTTTTTTCAATGTAGTTCTTCGCTGGCATTTCCTGAAGATTATTGATATAATAGCTCTGATTAGGAATGCTTTTGCTGAGTTGCAAAAGCTCCAAAATTATTTGTCTCATGCATAACAGCCTTTTATGTAACTGGACTGAAGGCCCAGAGATTTTGAATGGACCTTCTAGCCAGCTTAGCTGAGTTCAACACCACACTGTGGGCCAAGTACTGGACCAACACGAACACAGTGGGCCATTTTCTGTGCTGTGGATCTCTATGACTCTATGACTTGCCTTCCACTGTGGCTGCCTACAGTGGACCTGACTCTATTTGATATGCAGAGGAATCTGGGTGTGCAGGTCAACAGATCACTGAAGGTGGCAGTGCAGGTTGATAAGACAGTGAAAAAAGGCTTATGGCATGCTTGCCTTCATTGAAAGGAGCATTGAGTATAAAGATAGGCAGGTTATGCTGCATGTTTATAGAACTTTAGTTAGCTCACACTCGGCATGTTGAGTATAGTTCTGGTCACCACACTACCAGAAGGATATGGATGCTTTGGAGAGGGTACAGAAAAGGTTTACCAGGATGTTGCTGGGTATGTGGGATTTTAGCGATGAAGAAAGGTTGGATAGACTGGGTTTGTTTTCATTGGAACTGCAACGTCCTGTTCAACCAAGTGACTGGAGATTGAAGGGCGACCTGATAGAAGTTTATAAGATTGTGAATGGCATGGTTAGAGTGGAAAATATGAGGTTTTTACCAGGGTGGTGGGGTCAGTTACTACAGGGCAAAGGTTCAAGATGCGGGGGGGGAGTTTAAAAAAGATGTGCAAGGCCAGTTTTTCACACAAAGGGTGGGGAGTGCCTAGAACACATGACCAGAGGAGGTGGTGGAAGCAGACACAATAGCAGTGTTCAAGAAGCACTTGGACAAACGCATGAATAGGAAGGGAATAGCGGTATACAGATCCTCTAAGTATAGAAGGGCAAAATGTGCAGGTGCAGGCTTGGAGGACCGAAGGGCCTGTCTCTGGGCTGTATTGTTCTTTGTTCTATCCTAGCTCAGCTCCCACAGAGTAATTTTGGGTGTAACAGAGCCCTTTAATCTGAGGCAGGCCGGCTGAATCTGGACATTTCCCAACTTGAGCTACTCACCTCAGCAGTGAAAATCTAACCTGCACATAGTCAATGGTGTAAAATTGGGCCAAATGCTTGTAAGTGGGACTAATTTAGTTTGGGAACATGGTCAGTGTGGACTAGTTGTTTGTTTCCGTGTTGTATGACTCTATGACTATAAATCTCAAATTAGTTTTGAACTTTATTCACTATTCAATGTCTAACGATAGTCATTATAGAGTATTGCTGAAAAATGATATTTTGTTGGAACTTTTTATCTTGCATTCATCAGGAGATTTGTCAGAATGCCAATGTAAAGGAGAAATAACATTTTACACTGTTTAAGAGCATTGTTTCTATTTTACAAAAGTATTCTTATGAATTGTCCTGATGAGTGCAAAAAAAAGCTGTAACATAATATGAATCTTTCATCAATAAGTCCTGTTCTACCAAGTCATAATATATTTGAGAGATGTTATCTAACACCAAGAAATAGGGATCTTTGCAATTGAATCAGTGCAGTTAAATTAAAGATACTGTTGAATTTTTTGACTGTTGGCTTTTAATTCTTTCAAAGATACAAAGAGAGATTTGAAGACATGGTTAATCAGACTTCCCTTCAGGCTGGCATTATTTCACTGTTATTGATTCCTCTTCATCTCATACTAATGGTAACCTTTAAGTTTGGTCTGTTTAAGTAACAAAGTATAAAGTGATTTAGTTGCAAATCAGTGACCACTAATCTGCTGAAAACGAAAAGTTAAAGCGTTGCTCAGTTTAGTTCATTCAGTAAAACTAATTCAGATATGTTCCAGTATGAATGGATGTGTATCTTTAAGAGAACATTGATCAGTTGATAGCAAGTTCCGTGCAAGAAATTTGTGGATATATCCTCCTTTTCACAAGTATGGAATGGTTTTGAAACATTGGAAAGAAAAGCTGGATGGGCTGGGATTTTTAACATGGGAGATTGAGAGATGATCTTACAAAAGTGTATAAAATCATGAGGGGTATAGATGGAGTTAATAGCAGGTGCCTTTTCCCTTGGGTGGAGTATTTCAAGACTAGGGAGCATACTTTTAAGGTGAGAGGAGAGAGATTTTAAAAAGGCATGAGGGCAATTTTTTTTTCACAGAGGATGATTTGTGTGTGAAATGAACTCCCTGAGGAAGTGATGGACCTGCGCACAGTTACAATGTTTAAGACACTTAATAAGTACATGAATAAGAAAGGTTGGAGGGATGTGGGTCAGGAGAAGGTAGGTTGGACTAGTTTAGTTTGAGATTGTATTTGGCATGGACTGGTTGGACCTCGGCATCTGTTTCCATGCTGAATGACTCTATGATTGTATAACATTGGGCCATTGAGTCCCTTGAACCTATACTACCATTCAATAAGATCATAACAGATCTGTGGCCTAACTCCATATAGCTGCCTTTGGCTCACATCCCTTAATGTCTTTGCTCAACAAGCAATTATCTATCCCAAATTTAAAATTAACAACTGATGATCGAAACGTTTCCTTGATTATAGGTAGCTGATAGGGTAGTTACATTGATCAAATTTGGGGCGGCATGGTGGCTCAGTGATTAACACTGCTGTCTCACAGCACCAGGGTCCCAGGTTCGATTCCAGCCTTGGGCGACTGTCTATGTAGAGTTTGCACATTCTCCCCGTGTCTGTGTGAGTTTCCTCCCACAGTCCAAAGATGTGCAGGTCAGGCGAATTGGCTATGTTAAATTGCCCATAATGTTAGGTGCAACAGTCAGAGGGAGGTGGGTTGGTCTTCAGAGGGTTGGTGTGGACTTGTTGGGCCGAAGGGCCTGTTTCCACACTGTAGGGAATCTAACCTAAAGAAATCTTGATGAGGATATATTGCAAAAATAAATAAATTCTCACATACCTTTATCGTACTACATAAGCTGGAAAGCTGGTGGAGATCAGTACACACTGACATCTATCTCAGACAAGAATTAATGGAATTAAGAGGATATTGGCAGCAGAGATAGAAATGAGTTCAGGGAAGAATGTAAAGGATTGTGGTGAGCATTGTCTTTCAAACAGGGGTGTTGTATACTGTAATGTTCCTCAGGGATCAACATTAGGACAAATGATTGTTTTGATATATTGGCCTTGGGTTATCCTTTCAAAATTGCAGGTGGTGCCAAACTTGGAAATATTGTATACTGTGACATTAGATAGCAAAAGATTTGAGGAGGACTTAGACTTACAGGCTTGTGAGATGAGTAGACAAATGACAGATAAATTGTGAATATGCGCCTTGCCAGAAATCTATAAATCCCATGAATGAAATGAAACAAAAGAAAAAGATACATTTAGGTAGGAAGCATGGGGAGGCAATATGAACAAAATAGTGCAATTCTAAAGGGGGTGCAAGCACAGAAAGACTTGGGAGAGTAGGATATACAAAACCTAGTTGGCAACTGTTTAGAATAAAAGCAAAACCCTTGGTTTTCTAAGTGGATGAAAGGATTGGAAGAGGAAGGAAGTTATACAAAAGTTTTATAAAACTGCTTCAACTTCAGCTGGAATGTTGCGTTTAATTCTGGATACTAGGCTTTAGTTTGGCCTTGGAAAAGGGGGTTAACTGGAGGGGTGTCAGGAAGGAGGGGTAACAGACACTTGGAGGAACCAGAGAAGCTGGTGTTGTACATTAGAGCAGAGATGGTGAAGAGGAGAGTTGATAGAGGTGTTTAAAAATGTTCTTGATTGAATAAGCAAGGAGAAATGATAGCATAGATTTGCTAACCACAAGATGCAGATTTACGACGGTTGGCAACAGGACCAGAGGTGACATAAAAAACATACCTGGTTCTGATTTCCGATCTGGAATGTAAAGCCTGAAAGGGCTTTGGAAGCTTCCTAAAGTGACTTGGCTAAATATTAAAAGGAAAGAAATACCTAAAAGGATACAAGGAAAAATCAGGGAAGTGGGATTGATGAGAAAGATTCCCCAAAGAGTCAGGAGGGCAAGCTGAATTATCTTTTTACTGTTTTACAACTCAGTGATTCTACGATGTTTTGATGGGTACAACTTTAAGCACTCTCATTATTCACAATATAAATCAGGAAATGGCTTTGTATCAAAGTCACACACTGATATTCACCAAAGTATAAAAAGTAGAACTGGTGTGTTGCAGAGGTACTGCTGTTGATTACAAGTCACTTAGGAGAGTTTCCAGATACCAATATTAGATACTTAAGTTTTGCATAATATGAATCGGATTGTTGATAGGTCCCAGATTAATGCATTAGTATTCCCACACTGTATAAATAGTACTGATGATGGATGCTAGCTGTGTACTGTAACATTTATGACATTCTGGAAATAAGAGAGATGATTTGTACCACTGTTACACATCAACGTTTATCGCATTGTCAGGGCTTCAACTGTTACATCCCAACATTCATCACTGTCTATTTTTAAGACAGGTAATCAGTGCTAGTATTACACATTGACATTTATCGCACTTTAGAAGAAGGAGTCTTGATATGATACACACTGAGATTCATTCAAATGATTAAACACGAGAGTTTCTGTGCTCCTCTGCTATCAACTGACATTTGTAACATGTTATAAATTGGAGAGCTGATGGGTACAAGTGTAAAACACTGATGTTTATCATATTATCAATGGAACAGTGGATGGGTAACAGTCTTACATGACAACATTATCAATAGTACAGCTGCACATTACCAGTGTTCCACATGGATATTTTTAACTCTTTCTTCAGAGGAGAAATGAAAGATACACACTGAAATTCCACGAACTGACTGTCAAGGCTCACCTAGCATTACTAAACTTCCTCACACTCCTGCATTCTGTGAGGATTCTACACCATTCTTCCAGTTTCTCTGCAGGTGCTGCCTTCATTTGGATGATGCAACATCCCTACAAGTGCTTCCAATACATCTTTGTTTTTCCCTAACTTAGGAGACCCCCCAGCCATCGACCCTGAACCTTATCAGTTCATTTTCTTCATCAAGAGCACTTCCTAAACCAGCAACCTCTACCTTTGAGAAGGCCAAGGGCAGCAGGTATATGGGGACACTACGTGACTAGGGAATATGTCACCATTCGTTCAGTGTCATTGGGTCAAAATCTTGGAAATTTCCTCCCTAATAACATTGTGGGTGTTTCTGTATTCTAAGGTCTGCAGTGGTTCAACAAGACAGTTCATCATCTCCTTCTCATGGGTAATTAGGGATAAATAATTAATGCTGGCCTAGCCATTGGCACTCACATCCCAGGAGTGAATAATAAAGAAGATTCCTGCAATAGTACTCTCATTCCTTCCCCCACCTCCCAGAAACCCTTGTCCTTATCTTCTGCCTTAGCAGCCTCTACATCCAATGAATCACCTTCCACTATTCCTGTCACATCCTGAATGATGCCACCAGCAAACATATTTTCACCTTTTGGATGAGACGCTGTATTGAGGCTCCATCTGCTCTGTGTGGGGGAATGCAAAAGATTCCATCACAATTCGCAGAGAAGAGCAAGGGAGATCTCCAAAAGTTCTTATCCAGAAGTTCTCCTTCATTCATCATCACAAAAATGGATTATTAACTCATTATCATGTTGCTTTTTCTGGGAGTATGCTGGGCGCAAATTGGTTGCTGTGCTTCCTGCATACAGACTGCTCTCCAGAAATATTTAATTGACTAGATGGCAGTTTGACAGAGCCTGTACTCATGAAAGACACAATATAAATGCAAGTATTTCTGTCTACTTAATCAATAACTACATTACAACAGTGTCTGTACATATTGCCATTAAAATGCTTTGAGACATCTTCAGATTAGGAAAATTGCTACTCAAAAATGTAGGTTTTTTTTCTTTTCTAACCATCTACTACATTCAATTTAGAAAACTGGTTATGCAGATAACGTTGTGCACCTCTCTCATTTGATGCTTCTGATTTCATTGCACATGACAGGAAATCAATGATTTAAGCTTTGTCAGAAGCTGGCATTGAGTATAATTAAGTTAACTGGAGATATTGCTGTTAAATACTGGTTAATAGAGTTCACATGTAAGAAAGCTCAGTTTGACACAAAACACTGGTGAAGTCCAGTTTAAGTTTGGCGATTTATGGTAGTCCTATTTTGTCAATTTATTTGTTTGCTTCCTTAAAAAACACTCTTCAGTCAAGGGAGGCAGTCTCACATCATCCACCCCAGCAAGCCCTTGAAGAATTTTGTACCTTTCAAAGCAATGTCCTCTTATTCCAACGAATATGGGTTTGTTTCATCAGATTAGCATTTGCTAAGGATGCCAGTTCTTTATAGCTAAACAGTAAAAGTCTCCATAAGTCAAAATTAGAGAAATTTTGAAAATTACTTTGTGAAAATTGGAAATCCATGAGTTTAGGGTGAAATGTACTTGACAGAATCCAAGTATTCAACTCGGCAATCATATCTGTGATTTTAATTCTACTAATATGTATCAGCCACATCATTATGTCATGTTAAATTTAATTTGTTCTTTTTTAAGAGAAAGGAATTTGAAGACTTACAGAATTTCAATTACACAGTAAAGTTTGATTTTATATCAAATCACATTCTTCCAAATCACTGCTTCTTTGGCAAGTCTGAAACTGCTGTTGTGGGGACTGCCTCCATCTTTCCAAACTTTATCAAACAACAAATGATTAATCCTCTACACCATTAATTCTTGAATAATTCAACATCATATTTTCATGCCTCCTTGACTATTTATTTATTAAAATGTTGCTAAACTTGGTGATGTTGAATGTGAAGACATCATTTAATTTTTTTTTCATTTTCGGAATTCTAGTTGAGGTTCTTCAGTTATGTTGTACAGAAATGATTTTCTAGCTTACAGCAGAGTTTAAAATATCCCAAGGCAATAAAAAGGACAAGTAAACTTTAACTTCGAGAAAGCCCAGTTTTAATCTATTCAGTGTCTTTTCAAAGTTTTACATTAAGAAATTGAAGAGCTGATTAAACGTACAAACAAGGAATAGGGAGTAGGACTTTTAAGCCCTTTAGGCTTCCTTGACATTTAAACATGATTTAGAGATGCCGGTGTTAGACTGGGGTGTACAAAGTTAAAAATCACACAACACCAGGTTATAGTCAAACAGGTTTAATTGGGAGCGCTAGCTTTCAGAGCGCTGCTCCTTCATTAGGTAATCTGATCATCAACCACCTGATGAAGGAGCAGCGCTCCGAAAGCTAGTGCTTCCAATTAAACCTGTTGGACTCTAACCTGGTGTTGTGTGATTTTTAACTTTGACATTTAAAGAGATTATGGCTGATGTGATTGTAACTTCAAATCCATGTCCCTGTCTAACCCCTGATAACCTTTCACCCCCTTGCTTAACAAGAATCTACCCACCTCAGCCCTAAAACTATTTTAAAATATTCTGCTTTCATCACCTTCCACAGTCCAAAGATGTGCAGGCTAGGTGAATTGGCCATTCTAAATTGCCCATAGTGTTCACGGATGTGTAGGTTAGGTGCATTAGTCAGGGGAACTGTAGAGTAATAGGGTAGGGGAATGGGTCTGGATGGGATACTCTTCGGAGGGTCGGTGTGAATTTGTTGGGCCAAATGGCCTGTTTCCACACTGCAGGAATTCTATGAGCCTTTTCAGGAAGAGAGTTTTAAAGACTCATAATTTTCTTAGAGAACAAGATTTGCCTCATCTATGTTATAAATGGGTGACCCCTGATGTTTAATCAGTAACCCCTTATTCTAGATTCTTCCGGAAAAAAAAATCCTCTCCATGTCTAACCTGTCAAAACCCCTTAGAATCTTATGTGTTAAAGTCACTGTCACTGTTTACTCTAAGCTGTAGTCGATTGAAATATCTAAAAGGACCACAAGCAGGATTTAATACCTCAAGTTGGGGGTTGGTTGGTTTAGAGTCGAAAAGTGTGGTGCTTCATCAGGTTTATGCCTGAAATGTCGATTTTCCTGCTTCTCGATGCTGCCTGACCTGCTGTGCTTTTCCAGCACCACACTTTTCAACTCTGATCTCTAACATCTGCAGTCCTCACTTTCTCCTGGTTGGGTGGTTCAGTTGAATGGATGGTAGGTTTGCAATGCAAACTGATACTGATAGCATAGCGTCACCTCCTGTATCAACTGAGGTTACCACCTTCTCAACCTTACCACTTGCCTGCGGTGTGGTGACCCTCAGGTTAAACTCACCACTGTTTGTCTCTCTCTGTCTCTAATAAGAGAGTGGGACAACACTGACTTTATCTTTACCTAAAGTAAAAGTATTGATAATATGTTGGAGCAGATTGTCCAAGAAATGATTGGCAGAGATGATACCAATAGTTTGTTGGACAGTAGGATTCCTCCAAGGCTAATGTGCTATCATCTGTGTTAATTAAACAGAAGAAGGGACTAGGTTTGTGAGATAGAAGCAAAAGAACCAGTCAATCAGCCTGCGAAATGATCGTGGATGATGATGACAAATTGATAACAAGAATCAAAGTCAGGTTAAAAATGGATGTGAAGGTGTGTCGGCATATAAATGGCCTGAGAGTGAGCCAGCCAACATAACCAGTCAGGAATCAATTCACAACGCCAACTCCAAGATGGCGGCAGAGTGGCAGGGCTGAGTCCAGAGCTTTTCTACGATATATTTCCAAGTCAGGATGATATGTGGCTAGGAGGGGAACTTGAAGGTGTTCCCACTTATCTGCTGCCCTATTGTTCTAGATGGAAGGGGCCATGGGTTTGGAAGGGGCTGTCTGAGGACCTTTGGTGAATTTCTGCAGTGTATCTTGTAGATAGTACACACTGTTGTTACTGAGCGTCAGTGGGGGAGGGAGTGGATGTTTGTGGGTGTGGCGCCAATCAAGCAGCTGCTTTGTCCTGGATGGTGTCAAGCTTCTTGAGTGTTGTTGGAGTTGCACTCATCCGGGCAAGGGCAGAGTATTATGCTTCCTATATGACAACAATGGGAACAATTCAAAAATATTTCTTTAGCTGGGAAGCATTTTGATGTGATCCTGAAAACTTAAAGCTACACAAATTCAAGTCTTTGTAATTTGTCAAGTGTTAATGAGTTAGCACAGCTCTCAATGCAGTTTCATCAGTTTAGGGAGAAGGAAGTGTACGAGGTTAAGGGCACATTTCCACACAGCAAACAGCTGGATTATTTGGATGGCTGGCAGTAGAAAGGAACTGTCTTGAACCTGTGAGAATGGGATGTCGAAGAATCAAGTAACACAAGAGCAAAGTGTAAGATGTTGTGCGGCTTTAATTGATTCACTGCCAGGGAAGTAATGTCAGGCTTGTGTTACAAAGTGAAAATTAACGAGCGTGTTAACATAACCAGGCAAGACTGGTTCTTTAAGGTTCAGAATCCTTTTCACTGTACTGAGTTACACATTGTGTTGGTGCTAAAGCAGCAGGTCAGAGATTAGGAAACGACTTGTGCCTTCACCAATACAATGTTTCTGTATTTAGAAATTGGCTCAATACTTTAAGTTAAAGTTTAATAGCTTAGACATTTCAGAGGAATCTATGTAGTTAAGTTCATCTACATTTGATTGCAGCATTAAATCTTGATTGCATCATAATCTAGGGTCAAGTTCATGAATCCACAGGAAACAGTTACGTGGAATTACATAGGAAGTAATACATATTTAAGACGATTAGTGTGTGTTAATGTTTATGTTTTACACAAAACTCCTCATACCCTTTCATTTTACATATCATTCTATTTTGCTGTCTCCCTTATGTACTTATTCCTACAAATTGCCTCATTACACCACTGCTAACTGGACAAGGACAAAGCAAAGTCAGAAGAGTTTGGAGAATTGCCCTCACAATTTCCTACTTTTCATCTGAGATTTGAGATCCACCTTGAAAGGTTCCAGTTCCAATCTCCAGCCTTTTCATAGAATCTCTACATTGTGGTAGCAGACCATCCAGCCCACACTAACTCTCCAAACAGCATCCCACCAAGACTGAGCATCAACCCCCTATCATATCCCAGTAGCCCTGTATTACTTGGAGCTAATCCGCCTAGCCTGCACATCCCTGGACAATGTACATGGCCAATCCACCTTACCCACACACCTTTGGACAATGGGAGTAAACCCACACAGACACAGGGAGAATGTACAGACTCCACACAGACAGTCACCTGAGGCTGGAATCGAACCTGGGTCCCTGGTGCTGTGAAGTAGCAGTGCTAACCACTGAGCCACCGTGCCACTCCTTGTGTTACTAGCTCGCTTCATTCTCGGTCAGTACTGCGATTTGACTTTCTGCTTCTACAATCTTTCTCAGACTGGATTAGACTCTACCAATATTACATCATGTTTGGTGGTGAGTACATGACACATCAGTATTTCTCATCAGGAACCCTCACATTGTGCTCTTTGATATTGTACACATGGGATGCTTTCATACTGTGGTTTTAAAAGCATTGAAATCATGAGAATTGATTTCCTGAGCTAATACTCAAGGTGACTGTATATAACAAACAATAAGACCATGTCTAATTTGATTTTGACCTCAACCTCAAATACTAGCCTCCCCTGATAACTGTTTAGCCCTTTGCTTCTCATTAATCTATTCAGGTTTGCTTTAAGAATATTCAAAGATTCTCTCAACACTGCCTTTTGAGGATGAGAATTCCTAAGACTCAAACTTCTGAGAAAAATATTGTCTTAAATGACAGCCCCTAATTTTTAAAGTCACCTCCAGTTCGAGATTCTCCCAGCTGAGGAAACATCCAAACTGTCAAGTCTGTTCAGAATTTTGTATGTTGTAATCAAGTGATCTATACTACTCTGCTAAACTCAAGGGGATACAAATCTACCTTGTTCTCATGTGGCAGCCCACCTATTCCAGGTATTAGTCCAGTAAACCTTCTTTGAAACGATGTTCAATGTATTTACCTCCCTCTTTAACCAGAACGGCCAACATTGTACACAGTGCTCCAGATTCTGCATCTTATTAATGCACTCTATAACAAAAGCATAACCTCCTTACTTTTGTATTCAATTCCCCTTGCACAAAATGAAAACATTAATTACTTGCTGTACGTATGTCTTAACCTTTTGCACTTCATGCACTTGGTCCCTGGTCCTGCTACATCTCAGAGCTCTGCAAGCTCTCACTACTGTGATAATTTGCTTTGTCTTTGTTCACCGATGCAAATTGGAACATTTCACATTTTCCCACGTTATACTCAATTTGCCACATCTTACCCACTCAGTTAACCTGCTGCCTCCTTATGGGCCTTTTCATAACTTTTCTGCCTATTTTTGTGTGAGCAACACATTTAGCCTTCCATTCCTTGATCCACACCATTTCAACTTTCAAACTTGAGGCCTCAGCACTGAGCTCTCTGGCACGCCGTTCATTATATCATGCCAACCTGAAAAGTAAACCATTTATGTCAACTTCTGTTTGCTGTTAGCTAGCCAATCAACTATCTGTGCCAATATGTTATCCCTTACATAAAGAGCTTTTATTTTCTGCAACACTGTTTGACGTGTCATCTTATCAAATGCTTCTGAAAACATTAATTATGTTACATCCATGGGTTCTCCTTGATTCATAGTGCATGTTACTTCTTCAAATAACTCCAGTAAATTGGCTAAACATGATTTCCCTTTCACAAAGCCATATTGACTGTCTGCTTGCATTGAATTAATTAACAGTGCCCTGTTATGACATTCTTAATAATAGCATCTAATATTTTCTCGATGACAGATGTTAAACCAACTGGTCTATAGTTTCCTGTTTCAGTCTTCTTCCCTTCTTACATAAAGGAATTACATTTGTTCCTTTTCAGTCTAATTGAACCTTCGCTGAATCTAGGCAACTTTGAACAATTAAAACTAATGTACCAACAACCTCACGAGCCACTTCTTTTAAAATCCTAGTGAGAAAGCGATCTACATCCAGGGATTTATTGACCAGCAGTTCTAACAATTTGCAGAGTACTTCTTCCCTTGTGCTAATAATTTCCTGGAGTTCATTTCTTCCAATTCCTGATTGACAGCTGTTTCTGGGTAGTTACTTGAGTCCTCTTTAGGGAAGACCAGCACAAAATATTGGTTCAATTCATCTGCCATCTTGTTATTTTCCATTATTAATTCCCTAGACTAATTTCCTATTAGATCAATGCTTGTTAACTCTCTTTTTAAAGTATTTATAGAAAGTCTTAATATCTGGAATTATAATTGTAGCTAGCTTGCACTTGTATTTTAATTTTTTTTCATCCTATTAATCTTTTAGTCATTCTTTACCGTTATTTATATTCTGGCCAAGCTTCTGACGTGCCACCTATCTTTTCATAGGTTGCATGGTTACTCAGTGGTTAGCATTGCTGACTCACATCCTTGGGTGACTCTCTATGTGGAGTTGCATGTTCACCCTGTGTCTCTGTAGGTTTCATCTCACAATCCGAAGATGTACAGATTAAATGGATTGGCCATGCTAAATCGCCCATAGGGGGCAGGCTAGGTGGATGAGCCAAGGGAAGTATAGGGATGGGGTGGGTCTGTGTGGGATGTTCCCCAGAGGATCAGGGTGAACTTGATGGGCTGGATGGCCCGCTTCCACATTATATAATTATATATTTGTTCTTTAAGTTGAATACTATGTTTAACTTTTATAATTAACCACAGATAGTAAATCTTTGGATATTTTCTTTCCCGCTTGAATCTATTCTATGTGTTATCCTCTTATGTGTCCACCATTGTGTTTCTATTTGCCGCTCCCTCAACATAAATTAACAGTTCCTTTATTCTAGCTCTGCTTTCATGGCCTTATTTAAATTTATACCAATTTTAGATCCACTTTTCTCTCCCTGTATGTGAAATTTAATCATATTATGATCACTGCTCCCTAGAGGTGCTTTCACTATGATGGCAACCCTTAGAATGCTGATTGCATGGGATCCTACAATGGTACACTTACTTCAGGACTGATTGATACATACGAATAGGGTTGTGATTTTAGTGCTGTCCATGCAGTGAAGTCAACAGATGGCTATTGAAAAACACAATCTGGTGTTGATATCTGTTGGTACTACATCTCAGGTTGCTTACTGCTGCCATCTAAAGGCTTGCTTTTGACAAGATATCTCAGATACTAATGAATGCTGCAGTTTCGTTGCAAATACATGAATGAAAAATAATGCGGTGTCATATCTGTAAGATCTCCCCCCCTTGTAGATATTTTGCAAACTCATTTTACAGAATAAAATCACAATGCGTCAGAACCCCAGTTTCATTCTTTTTCTGAAGTATTTCCTCCTAGAATTTCTTTACAAAATAGGAAGTTCATGTCTTGTACTGAACTTTAATGTTTCAGCACTCTTTTAATTAATGTTCCTTACAATCCAAACTCTCTTACAGAAGTGCAGACCTAGCAAGGCACAGTCAGCTTTTAAATATCCTTTCTGCAGTTGTGCCAGGATGTCTGAAATTGTAATTGCAAACAGTGGAACAACATTTTGCCTTGTTAAATTATTGATGCGAAAGAATGATTTCATATTTCAACCAGCGTAGAAGGTGATTATTAATTAAATCCTCGAGCATCGCCATTGCCTGATGGGGACACATTCAGAAGATTAATTATTCATCACTGACCTGTATTTTATCACCACGATTAAAAGTCAAAGTAAAGTGAACAAAGCAATTGGCATTTATTGAGCACCATTAATGGGAGTAAAGAAAGGTCCACGGGCTCATAGTCAGGCAAACGTTTGACAGCAAGCGAAAGAATTAGGGTAGGTAACCAACATTTTTGTCTAAAAGCTAGGTTTTAGGGAGTGTCTTTCAAAGAAGAGAGAGGTGAGGGGTTCAGTGAGAGTTTGGGACCCGGACGTCTCAGAGAATCGTATGCATTTCTCTGCCAAAGCTATATGAAGGAAAAGCACTTCTGATTCATACTGAAGTCTAACATCTGTTTTGTTTTTGGAACTACCTTGAAGCTAAAACCTCTTTCATTATATATAAATTAAATCATATTTCAGCATTAAATATTAATGCCCTGGTTACTGAGTGTGATGAGAAGCTGGCATAATGTCAGATGCGAGTCAGGATATTCTTTTCAGGTTAAGGGAAGCTGTATCTGTGATAGAGGCAGCTGTGGTTCCAAACATAGCAAGACCAATCCCATCTTACCTCCTGGCAATGGGGCTTGACTCTGGGCCATGTACAGCATCTTTTTCAGACCCTGTTAAAAGGAAAAAAAAAAATACAGATTAAGAGTTAAGAGTGAATTCCGTGATTGTGTGTGTATGTTTCCACCTTAAGAGTGATGTGGTTCTTCGTGTCTCCTAATGGAAGAAACTCATAAAATCATAGGAATGTACAGCACCGCAAGAGGCCCTTCAGCCCATTGCATCCCATAAGCAACCACCTAACTGTTTTAATTCCATTTTTTAGCACTTGGCCCATAGCTTTGTCCGTTTTGACATCACCAGCGCATATCTAAATACTTCTTGGCATGATGAGGATTTCTGCCTCTTCCACCCTTACAGGCAGTGTGTTCCAAGTTCCCTCCAACCTCTGGGTGAAAAATGCTGAAAGCTAATAATGCTAAATTAGCAGCATGATGTGCATTATGGTATGTGTTGCTCCAATGGGGCTCCTCTGGTGCAGTGGTATTGTCCCTATCTCTGAGACAGAAGGCATGCATTCAAATCCCACCTGCTCCAGAGGCGTGTTATAATGCATTGGTTAAAACTACCTACTTGTAACTCCACACCATTGCCAATGTCCGATGCTACAACCAGAACACACTGGAGTTTGTCAACTTAGCTTTATGTGTTACTGTTGCCCATCCCTAATGACCCTTGAGAAGGTGGAGGTGACCCACGCTCTTGAACCGCTACTGTCTTTGTGGGGTAGGTAAACACACAGGGCTTGCCTGGAAGAAAATTCCAGAATTTCATTTCCCAATTAATTTAAGATAAGAGTGAAAACAGAACGGCACTGTCTGATTAAACTAGGAGGGAGTGAAAGAAGTTTTGAGGGAGTTGATTTATGTCGAGATACTGGGATTGTTTAATTTCCATCAGGAAAGGTTAAAGGCAGATTTAGTCACAATAAATAAGCGGATACTATTTTCTCATTGGCAGGGAGATCAATAACTCTAAATCACAGATTCTAAGATGATTGACAAAATAACTAGAAGGGAAGAGGTGGCAGAGAGGTATTTCAAGTGGCTAGTTGTTATAGTCAAGAATGCACAGCAGGTGTGAAGCAAGCAGATTCAATCGTAATTTTCAAAAGGGACCTGGATGTAAATTTGAAAAGGGAACATATTTGGTCTGTGTGGAAACAGTAATATTGGGACTAAGGGATCAAATTCATTGGTAGGATCTGGCAGTGATGATTGGGGTCACATGGAACTGTGGAACAGGAATAGTTGTGATGTGAGTTGAAATAAAACTCTGACTGGAAAAGTACATGCATGGATTCTGTCTAACCAATGTTTAATCAGTATTGTCTCTCAACCTCAGTGCATGACGTTGGCTGGCACATCCTGCAGTGTCTCAGGAACTTCCCTGTGAATGAAAGAATTAACTGAAACCCTGTTTGCTGGTCCACATGAACATTCAGGGAGCCTATGGTATTCAAAAAGGACGAGGTTAGAAATGAACTGCAAGACCAATCCAAAGAAGATGATCTTGTGGAATTTCCAAACTAAATCAATCTGTGATTTTGGTCATCCAAGTTGGTCCAATCCCAGAAAAATTATGAGCTAGATCAGCAGTAAACTTTGCAGCTACTTTCTTGCAAAGCTACCTTTATCATTTCATTACCATAGAGTTATAGTCATAGCACTGTCCATCACAGAAACAGACCCTTTGGTCCAACTCAACTATGTAAAACTGTATCTAGGGACACAGCATGTGCAGACTATCCAATGTAAGTCTTTACTTGCATGGTCATTATGACCAATGATAACAGAATGCAGAAATGCCGTTTATGTTTATACATGTAGCTGCCACTGAGACATCTTTCAAATGATATTTTACATCCTTGTATATCCACTGTCTGTTGCCAAAGAATCATAACAATGGTGAAAGTATAAATTTGAGAGGGATTGATGTCCATGTGGCATTAAAGTATCTCTAAGTAACACACTGGGACTCTATTCTCTAGGAAAGAGAAGGCTGAGGGGTAACCTGAAGAGTGATGAAAAGGTTTGTTAGGTTGATGCAGAGAAGATGCTTCTACTTGTGCAGCAGAAAAGAACAAGTGATCATGAATACAGTATAGCCATGAATAAGATCATAAGGCCATAAGACGTAGCAACAGGAGTAGGCTATTTGGCCCCTCACGTCTGCTCTGCCATTCAATAGGGTCATGGCTTTTCCAACTTTACTCACACCTACTTTCCTGCCCTTTCTCCGTAACTCTTGATTCCCTGACTGAACAAGAATCTATCTACCTCAGCCATAAGTACACACAAGGAGTTCCAAAGACTTACAACTCTCTGAGAGAAGAAATTCCTCCTCATCTCAGTCTTAAATTGGCACCTCTTTATTCTGAAATGATGTCCTTTGGTCCGAGACTGTCCCATAAGAGGGAGCATCCCCTCAGCATTTACCCTGTGAAGCTCCTTAAGAATCCTATATCCTTCACTGAAATCATTTCTCACTCTTCTCATTCTCATTCTGATTGGAAGACCAAGATGTCTGACCTTTGCTCATTAGACAACCTCTCCATATCAGGGATCATCCTCGTGAACTGTCTCTGAACCCGCCTTAATGAAATGATATCTTAAATAAGGGAAACAAAAACTCACAGCTCATGGGACTCCAGATGTGGTCTCATCAGCACCTTGTACAGTTGCAGTAAGACTTCCATGCTGTTGTACCCAAACCCACTTGAGATAAGGGCCAAGAATTCAATTAGCCTTCCTGATTAGTTGCTGTACCTGGATGCTCATTTACTGTGTTTCGTGCTCAAGTCCCTTTGGTGTTGCAGCTTTCTGCAGTTCCTCTTTTTTAAAATAATATTCTATTCTTTTGTTCTCCCTTGCAAAATGAACAACTTCACATTTTCCACACCATGTGCCCATTTACTTGAACTATCAATATCTCTCTGTAAACTGTGTGTATCCACTCAGAACCTGCCTTGACCACAGTACATTTGCTTCCTTCCTCCAAGTCATTAATATCTATTGTAAACAATTGCGATGCCAGCACCAATCCCTGTGGAGCCTCACTGATCACGGGTCATCAAGCTGAAAAAGAGCCCATTATCCCCACTCGCTGTTTCCTGCCTATTAGCCAACTCTCTATCCGATGAAGGGCTTTTGCCCGAAACGTCGGTTTCGAAGCTCCTTGCATGCTGCCTGAACTGCTGTGCTCTTCCAGCACCACTAATCCAGAATCTGGTTTCCAGTATCTGCAGTCATTGTTTTTAACTCTCTATCCATGCCAATATACCACCTCCAACACTGTGGGCGTTTATCTTATAACAACCTTTTTTGAAGTACCCTTGTCAAATGCCTTCTGTAAACCCAAATGCAACTCATCTACTGCTTCACCTATCTCCATTCTGAGTTATGAACTCTCCAAAAAATGCTAATATTTGTCTTGTACAGCCGCAACATGACCTCCCAATTCCTGTATTGAGTACAAGAGTTGGGAGGTCATGTTGAGGCTGTACAAGACATTGGTTCGGCCACTTTTGGAATATTGCATGCAAATCTGGTGTCCTTCCTATCGGAAGGATGTTGTGAAACTTGAAAGGGTTCAGAAAAGATTTGCAAGGATGTTGCCTGGGTTGGAGGATTTGAGCTGGGGCTGTTTTCCCTGGATTTGCAAGGATGTTGCCTGGTTTGGAGGATTTGAGCTGGGGCTGTTTTCCCTGGAGCATTCGTGGCTTAGGGGTGATCTTATAGAGGTTCATAAAATCATGAGGGGCATGGACAGGATAAATAGACAAAGTCTTTTCCCTGATGTGGGGGAGTCCAGAACTAGAGGGCATAGGTTTAGGGTGATAAAAGAGACCTCAGGGGGCAACTTTTTCACGCAGAGGGTGGTACTTGTATGGAATGAGCTGCCAGAGGACGTGGTGGAGGCTAGTACAATTGCAACATTTAAAAGGCATTTGGATGGGTATATGAATAGGAAGGGTTTGGAGGGATATGGGCCGACTGCTGGCAGATAGGACTAGATTGGGTTGGGAGATCTGGTTAGCATGGACGAGGTGGACCGAAGGGTCTGTTTCTGTGCTCTACATCTCTATGACTCTATGTTAGTCAGACATGATTGCTCTTCCATGAAGCAATGCTGATTCTGCTTGATGAGGCTATTATTTCCCAAATGTTCTGCTATTACTTCCTTAATAATTGATTCCAGTAATTTTCCATACCATAGGGAATCTAATCTAAAACATGTTCAGCTAATCAGCTTATAATTACCCACGTTTTGCCTCTCTCCCTTTTTGAATAGGGGTGTGACATGAGCAGCTTTCCAATCTTCTGGTACTTCTCCAGAACCCAATATGTTTTGGAAAAAAAATCACAAAACAACATGAGCATTATCTCTGTAGCTACCTCTTTAAGATACTAGGAGGCAACAGTACAACACAGGATTCAGAAGAAACTTATGTGGATATTTGAATGAATGGTATGGAATTCATGAGTGATTGAAGTGAACCGCATATTATTTTAAGGAAAACTAAATAGATGCATGCAAGATAGAGGAACCAAAGGTTGTGCTGATTGGCTTAGACAAAGTGGGCTGGGAGAAAACCTGCACTATGCAAAAGCAATGCATGGACGAGCTAGACTTTATGTGTTTATGTTCTATCTAATTCCATGTATCAATGTAACAATTGAGTAGGAAGTGATCTTCAATTATCTTGAGATGAGAAAGATATAGAGATTATCACTTTAAAGATCCTTCAGTCTGAGTGTTACTTTGAGCACGTATGTGAGATCCATCTCTATCTTTCAACTCATAGCAGGGTTCCAGTGTCAATCAAAGCAGGGGAAGTGAAATACATGAATTCCTATGTAAGAAAGAAAATCAGAGAGCTTCAATAACTCTTCCTGCAATCAGCATTAATTGGGTTCACACACGGAGCTCACTATCGCTTGAGAATCCTCAAATTTGTAAGAATAGAGAGGACTGAAGAGGGCTTGATATTAATGTTCCAGCTTCAAATTGTAAAGAAATACTTTGGTTATGGATCACAACTCCATGCATTGTCCAAGCACAAGGAGCTTTTAATGGATGTCTTTAATAGGTATCTTCTAATTGACTTCATATCTTCCATCCTTTGTAAACATTAAAGTCCATCTAAAACTCTATTGTTGATATCCTAACTTGCACTAAGCCCTGTTTCCCTGTTCATTTTGCACAAACTCTTTCAGCAATATCACTAACTTAAAGATCTCAACTCAATGTATAAGTGCCTCATGTCTTTGTCCCTCCCTATAGATGAAGCCTGGTGTATCCTACAACCCTCTGGGAACTCGGTGCTCATCCAATTGTGGCCTCTGGTGCCTACCCCATTTTCATCATCCCTCACCATTTACAATCAGTTTGCTTGCATACCAAGTTCTTCAATGCATTCTCTAAACATTTCCACCTCTCTCTTGTATCTTAAGATACTGTTTAACCAATTGACCAATCTTTTGATCAGCTGTCTAAATAGTTAGTTGGTTGCTGGCAAACGTTGCCTGATTTCACTTCCGTGAAGTGCATTGGGAAGATTCACTAAATTAAAGATACTTCTCGTTGGGCACTCCTCTCCACTTCAAGTTTTTCGATTTTAAAGAAGCATTAAAATTCTTGAGAATCTTTTCTTTTCTACATAACAAGAGACATAGATAGAAAATGTGTGTATGTGTAACATATATATATATATATATATATATGACATAAACTGGCACCTTTGCATGGTAAATAATGCTGCTGAAGTAGATTGTTCTTATGAGGACTATGATCCAGTTTGCCTGTTGGGATCATCTATTCAAGGCAAATGCAAGGTGATGGAATCAGACCTGGTGTACTTTTGACTACAGCTGATGGGCACTGCCACACTTGACAGCAGACACCTTTAAAACTTACTCAACACTTGCACTCTTCCAGTGAAGAGTCGAGCGTGTGGTACTGGAAAGACACAGCAGGTCAGTCAGCATCCAAGCAGCAGCAGGATCGACATTTCATTGGGAATGAGGCTGGGAGCCAAGGGGGGGGAGAGATAAATGGGAGGGGGGTGGGGCTGGGGGTAAGGTAGCTGACAGTGCAATAGGTAGATGGAGGTGGGGGTAATGGTGATAGGTCGGAGAGGAGGGTGGAGTGGATAGGTGGGAAGGAAGATGGACAGATAGGACAGATCATGAGGGCGGTGCCAAGTTGGAAGGTTACTCTCCTCTACACTGGGTGGACAGGACGTCTATTCTCAGAGCGCTTCAGAGAACATCTCTGGGACACTTGCACCAACCAACCTCACCGCCCAGTGGCCAAACACTTCCAGTCCCCCTCCCACACCGCCAAGGACATGCAGGTCCTGGGCCTCCTCCATCGCCACTCCCTAACCACCCGATGCCTGGAGGAAAAAAATCTCATCTTTTGCCTCCAACCCCACAGCATCAGTGTGGATTTGACCAGTTTCCTAATTTCCCCTCCCCTCACCCTATCCCAGTTCCAACCTGCCAACTTGGCACCGCCCTCATGATCTGTCAATCTTCCTTTCCACCTATCCACTCCACCTTCCTCTCCGACCTATCACCATTAACCCCACCTCCATCTACCTATGGTACTCTCAGTTACTTTCCCACCAGTCCCTCCCCCCTCCCATTTATCTCTCCAGCCTCATTTCTGATGAAGGGCTTTTGCCCAAAATGTCAATTCTCCTGCTCCTCGGATACTGTCTGACTTGCTGTGTTTTTCCAGCACCACACTCTTGACTCTAATCTCCAGCATCTGCAGTCCTCACTTCCGCCTACTCTTCCAGTGAAGACAATCACCAACTCGGAAGTGTCTCAGAACTGGAGATATGGTTGGTAGGCACCTTAGTGTTCTCTGGATGAAGGGCTTTTGCCCGAAATGTCGATTTCACTGCTCGTTGGATGCTGCCTGAACTGCTGTGCTCTTCCAGCACCACTAATCCAGTATTTGGTTTTCAGCATCTGCAGTCATTGTTTTTACCTTAGTGTTCTCTGTTAATTGGGCTACATTGACTTTTTCTCATTTCATCATGCTCTCTTTAATGTGCTACAATCCCAATCGACAATATAGGCACATTCATGTGAGTGAAAGTTGCGTAAAGTACTCAATGAATAGTTCATTCACGAGAGCCAACAATAACATCTTCTAAGAGGGAACAGCCCTGGCCAAAACAGGTTGAATTCCTGCTGCCTCCTCATCCCACTGAAATCACAAAGAAAATGCTAGTGAATTTAATAAAATTGGACAGCAGTGAAACGTTATTGCCCTCAGCCTCTGCACAGTTTGGTCTCTATAACTATAAGAAAATTATACAGAGACACCAGAGAAGGGACAAGAAAAAGATTCACAAGAATGTTACCAAAACAGAGCTCTCATAACTGTCCAGGAAACTGGACCTCTTCTTGAGAAAAGGGAATAATGGAGTGAAAGTCTTTTGAGTTACAAAGGAGTTTAGCAGGCTGGACCAAAAGCAAATTTCCCACTTATGGTGGAATCAAAAACTAGAGATCTTAAATATTAAGTAGTCACTAATAAATCTCTTAAGAAATTTCAGAAGAGACATCTTTACTCAGAGATTTCAAAGACTGCTAGCATATGATGTAGTTGAGGTATTCGATTAATTAATGGGAATTTTCCTAAGTTTATGTCAAACTCAGTTCCGGCAGGTCAGGAAACGGTGAAGGCAGTTTTCAGGCAATAAATGCCATAGTTTCACGGTTGTTACAATAGAAGTTATAGGGACAAAAGGCAGAAAGGAATAGAAAATTATCTTGGGAGGATTCAATGAAATAGAATGGATGCAGACTTGTGCCAAACATTAACACTGCCACAGATTATTGGGCAAATGGCTGTTTCTGTGCTCTACATATTACCCATTTTTATGTAATAAAAATGCAATGGATGAAGGTCATAAAATGGATTGGGAATTTGTTAAGTTTGCATCTGTTTCTTTGTCATAATGATCATTAATTTTGAAACATGGGAACAGGAGTGGGCCATTCAACCTATTGGGTTTGTGCTACCATTCAGTATGATCATGGCTGATAGAACACTTGCTCACCCCCTTTAACATTGTAAACCACTGGGAATCCGAATCTATCCATCTCTACCTTAAACCTACGGAAAGACTGAGCCTCCACAGCTCTCTGTGGCAGAGAATTCCAAAGGTTTGAAATCCTTTGAGTGAAATAAATCTCTCTTCATCCTCAACCTAATTTTAAATTGTGACTCCTTCACAAGCAAGGAAAGCACCTTACCTGTATCTACCCTTCTTACCCCTTTGCATATTTTGTCATTTTTAATGAGCTCATCTCTCATTCTTCGAAACTCTAGAGAATATAGGCTCAGTTTGCCCAATATCTCTTCATAGGACAATCCTGTCATCCCAGGAACAAGTCTGGTGATCATCTGTTGCACTTCCTCTATGATAATAATATCTTTCCTGAAGTAAGGAGACCAAACTGCACTTCAAGTGCAGTCTAACCAAGCTCTCAAACAATTGATGTGAGCCTTGATGATTCCTATTTTCAAGTACTCTTCTAATAAAGCCTAATATGCCACAGGCCTTCAAATAGGTTGCTGAACCTGCATGTTAACCTACAGTGACTTATCCACAATGACACCTATGTTCTTTGTACATCTACACTTTACAACCCCTTACCATTTAAGAAATACTCTGCACATCCATTTCTCCTACAAATTGGATGATTTCATATTTTCCATATTATATTGTTATTTCTCATTCACTAAGCCTGTCCAAATTCTCCTGAAACCACTTTAGAGCTTCCTCACAATGCAAATTTCCACTTAGCTTTGTATCATTTGCAAATTTGGAAATATTATATTCCATCCCCACCCACAATCATTGACATATATTATGAATAGCACGAACCCAAGTACTGATCCTTGCGGTAAATCACTAGCCACAGCCCACCAGCTATTTCTACTCTTTGTGTCTGTCTATTAATCCATGACATAGGCTTGAAACTTTCTATGCAGCTTCCGCTGGGGGGGAGCTTCATCAAAAGCCTTCTGAAAATCCAAGTAGCCATCAACCCTCCTTTATCAATTTTGTTAGCAATATCTTCACACGACTCCAACAAGTTCATTAAACACAAATTCCCATTGCAAATCCATGGTGACCATTCCAAGTCAAATCATTATCAACTCGCTGTCTGTTTTATCACATCTTTTATAATAGATTCTAGCATTTTACCTACTACCGATATAGGGCTAACAGGTTTGTACTTCCCTGTGTTCTTTCTTTTTCTCTTCTGAAAAATTGGGGTAACATTTGCTCCTTCCAGTTTGCAGGATTTATTCTAAGACCTATAGATTTTGGAAGATAATCACCAATGCATCAACTATTCTTCAACACTCTAGGAAGTAGACCATCAGGTTCATTATTAACTTTCAGCCTCATTAGTTCCTCTAGTATGATTTTTTTAAACTCATGTTAATTTCGTTCACCTCCTCATTGTCTGTCTGGATCTCTAATTCTGGGATATTTCTAGTATCCTCCTCAGTGAAAACAGGTGCAAAGTAATCTTTAGCTGCTCTGTCATTTCTCTAATCCCCAATTTAAATTCTCCTGATGCTACCTGTGAGGGAGCAACTCTTACTTTTAGTCAATTGTTTCTTTTTTACGTACCCACAGAAGCTTTTACAGTCCATTTTTATGCTTTTGCTCGATTGCATTCATATTCTATTCTCCCTTTCATTGCCAGTTTTTTTTCTGATCCACCTTTGTTCTATTCTAAATTTTTTTAAATTTCAAAAATATACTTTATTCATAAAATTATTTGGATCTCTATACAATTGGTCATGCCATTCTTGTGCACACATTACATTGCTTTACATCCAGACATCGAAATTTATTTTTCATATAATCCAGCCCTTCTGCTGTTCTATTCTAAAACCCTCCCAAACCTCAGAATTACTATTTCTGGCAACTCCATAGGACTTTACTTTTAATCTTATGCAATCCTAAACTTTCCTTATTGACTGACCTTATTTGAAGAACATATAGTTGCTGTCAAGCAGGCAGTAGTTCTTTAAGATCTAACAATTGCCGATATACAGTCATTCCTTTCAAAGTATTTACTCAATTTGTACTTCAAGCTTTCATCATTTTCCTTATTCAAATTTAACACCCTTGATTTAGAATGAACTATCTCACTTGCTAACATAATGTAAAATTCTGTCATATCATACCTATCTGTAATTTCTGTTATAGCAGCAGTTAGAGTGTGGTGATATTGTCTGATCATCAACTCCTGAACTGCCAGCGCTGGATTTGACAATGTATTTCAGAAATCAATTTGAACAAAGAATTGATTCAAGTAAGTATTGTGTACAACATTACTACATTAGCCAGGTTTAATGCTTGTTTAATCATTACCCTGTCCTAACCAGCATTATCAGCAAAATTTGATACGGATCCACATGAGGAGATATTAAAAGCAGTGATCAAATGCTTCGTCGAAGTGGTAGGTTTTAAAGACTGTTTCTTTACAAGGAGAGAAAGATAGGGAGGCCAAGAGACCGAGAGACCATTTTGGCAATGCTATCCGTGATGGAGTGAGTAAAATCAGGGACATTAAAGCAGTGAGCAGGTTGAAGATCAGTGAGATAACTCTCGAGCAGCTGCTTAAACTGCCAGAAGTTGCTGGTCTTATTATCACAGTCCAAATGTTGCCTTTTGAATTAACGTCCCTGGCAAATACTCAGGTCATTTCCTCAATATAGAGCTAGCTGCCTGGGATAATAGGAATGGAACTGCTGAAACTGTGACATGTATATGGTTGGGGGTCCTCCCAAAGATGTTTCCATTGATATCATGAGTCAGGTTTTCATGGACTCAATTGCACTGTCTGCTCTGTTGTCCCAGAGCCTCTGTCTACACTCGTCCACTGCCAAGGTGGGAGAAATTGGCACCTCCACCTTTGCTTTGCCAGGCATCCATTGGCCCTTCCCTTCCCCCTCCACACAGTTGCTGTTATGCTGGTAACCACAGCAGCCATTTTGCACATCTTGAGATCCTTATGATTAAACTTGAGATGAATGGCTAGCTGAGTGGTTTTCAGAGGCTGTCGCTTGGGGGCATAGGGGCAGGGGTGTTTGGTCGTAACGTTGGCAAGGGCACCACGACCTTTTTTGCTTCACATCCATGGGATCTTTAAAAGCTGCCCGGCAGGGGGAACCTGATTTAGCATCTCTGAAACACAGCATCTCATGGAAGGCAGTATCTGTCCGTACTCCAGCATTAGTTTGAGAATAGGTGCTTGTATTCTGATCCAAAGTGTCTGCTGTCTTTTATTCATTCATGGGACATGGGCCCGGTATTTATCACCCAAGGTGGTTGGAGCTGTCCTCTTTAACAGCTGCAGCCTATCTCATCTACATACATACACTCCATAGAATAGATCATAGAATCTCTACAGTGTGGAAACAGGCCCTTTGGCCCAACAAGTCCACACCGACCCTCCAAGAGTAACCCACCCAAACCCATTCCCCTACCCTATTGCTCTATATTTACACCTGCCTCATGCACCTAACCTACACATCCCTGAACACTATGGGCAATTTAGCAAAGCCAATTCACCTAACCTGCACATCTTTGGACTCCACATGCTTAATATCTCAGCAAGACATCTTTATGCATTCATTGTCTTTTTTTAACACTTCCCCTGAATGATTGACAGTCTCAGCGAGTACATCATATGCAATAGCCCCACACACGTAAACAAAGACGAAAAAAAATCTCTCATACTAGTTCTTTAGAACTATACGGTTAAAGATACCAGATCTTGCCTCAACCACAGTGTGAGAAACTTAAAATTAAAACAGATCTAAGTTTTATACATGATTATCCAGACGGGACAAGAGGGCATGATCTGATTTTCACACACACACACACACACACCCTCCACATGTTACAACGCAACTTTAAGATCTTCCCCGCCACCCAATCAATGTCTCAAAGTAAGTTTCAAGAGAATATTGAGAGAAGGGAATAAATTGGGTCGGCGAGTCCCATTGAGTTACCACCCAGATACAACAAAACAAGCATGAGTCTTTTTTTTGTTTAGAAAAGAAGTCACCAAAACTCCCCCCACCTCGTATTCGATGTACTGCTTCCTCCATTCCGGCGTTAGATGCGCCGACAAATGTTGTGCAAATTTCATTGTTATGAAAAGCGCCGAGACTTGCAGATTTTCCAAGGAAACATATCAGGATGCAAGAATGGGAGTGGGGGAAGAGTCAAACCCTTGAAGCCTCTCCGCGTTTAATCCATCGACGGATTCTGGGATAAAAGCGAATATATCTACATTTTCTCCACAATGATTAATTGTTGGGAGAAGTTCGAGCGGATCACTGACACCTTTCTCTGGCGTCTAGGCAACAGCAACAGGATCATCGCCCATCGATAAATAATTGAGTGCACTTCTGGCAGGAGGGAGGGAGGGACAGAGCGTACAGGAATCAAAGATGCAACAAAAGCCAGACTTTATTACCCAACCCCTTTCACTGTTACTTTCAACTGTGGCTTCACATAGTATGTTAGCAACTTACCATTATGACAGGGAGCACCTAGGATCCATAGTGGGCCTTTGGAAGATTATTAAGTGATTGTGCAATGTAGGTCCGGCCTTATAGAAAGAAATTATAAATATAGATTTGGATAAATTCTGAAGAAGGGCCCCTGGACTGGAACGTTCAATCTGCTTTCTCTCTCTCTCCGCGGATGCTGACAGTTTCTCCAGCAATTTCTGCTTTTGTTTCGTAAATTGGGCTCGCGTTCCTTTAACTCCAGGAGGTAGAGGGATGTGATGAGATTCAGATAACAAACTGGACAAGGGGAGATGTGGGAAAGTCACTTCCTCTCTTTTCTGCAAGTATTTATAAACTGGAGTAAAACTTCAAAAGCAGAAACTGCTGGAGAAACTCAGCAGATCCAGCAATTTGTTTTTGTTTCAGATTCTCAGCATGGAAGATCTCTACAGTGTGACAGCAGGTCATTCAGCCCATTGAGTCCACATTGGTCCTCCAAAGAGCATCCCATCCAGACCCTGTGACCCTGCATTTCCCATGGCTAAACTACTTGCACATCCCTGGACACTGTGGGCAATTGAGTTAATCCACCTAACCTGCACATTTTTGGACTGTGGGAGGAAACCCACACAGACACAGGGTGAATGTGCAAAATCCTCACAGTCACCCGAGGATGGAATCAAACCCCAGTCCCTGGCTCTGTGTGGTAGCAATGCTAACCACTGGGCCACCATGCCGCCCCACAACAAAGGTTCTCTGTTTTATTTTAAGTGTAAGACTTCAAAGTTTGCCAACAATATCAAATTTCGAGAGACTTAGAAATCACACAACACCAGGTTACAGTCCGATAGGTTTATTTGGAAGTACGAGTTTTTGGAGTGCTGCTCCTTCATCAGGTAGGAATAGCACTCTGAAAGCTAGTGCTTCCAAATAAACCTATTGAACTGTAACCTGGTGTTGTGTGACTTTTAACTTTGTACACCACAGTCCAAAGCCTCCACGTCAAACTTAGAGATGTGGCTGGCTGTGTGTTAATACCCATCGATAGGCAAGCATACCAGATGGAATTTAGCGCAGTATAGAGAAGTATCAGGTGATGCACTTTGACAGAGAGAACAATAGAGAATGGCACAGTTCTAAAGAGTTGACAGAAGCAGGGAAGCCGAGGGTACTGGAGTCAGAGGAGAGTTTTAATGCACGTGGATCTCCCAAGGTAGCAAGATGTATGGAAAGACCAGTTCGCAAAATATATTGTATCCAAGTAAATGGTTGGATCAGTATTTTCAAAAGGAAATTGAATAGGCACTGTAGAGCCATAACCTGTAGGATGATAAGGATAGAGTGGGGCTGACTGTATTGCTGTACAGGGAGTCAACATGAAATCAGTGGTCTCAATGGCCTCCCTCTGTGCCATAATGACTGGAAAGAGCATCAAGATTGAGGGGACCCTTGTTAGAACAAAGCCTCTTCGGGGTGGAATCAGGAAACATCTTTATACACAAAGGAAAGCTGGAAGTCTCTCCATCTCTAAAAGGCTGTGGATACCTGGACAATTGAAGCTCTCAGAGTGTTAATGTGTGTGCACTCGCTACAGTGTTGGCCGATCATTTGCCAGTGGGACATCAGGAAGGCAGGTAACTCTGGCACAAAGGTGATCGCTGCTAGCAAGGCAGCATCAATAAAGAAAAATAGCTGACAAGACTGGAGGAAGAGACCTAATTACATCCGTGTCTCACTGGTAGTCAGTGCGCATCACAGTAAAAATCTCTTTTCATCCACGATAAACCTGCAAAACATTGTTTGGTTCACCAGGAGAAAACCCATA
The DNA here is from genome assembly GCF_047496795.1 of Chiloscyllium punctatum. NCBI lineage: Eukaryota > Metazoa > Chordata > Chondrichthyes > Orectolobiformes > Hemiscylliidae > Chiloscyllium > Chiloscyllium punctatum. The sequence continues at coordinate 22,476,402 of NC_092787.1, read as the reverse complement.
AAAATTGCCATATTCTCTCATAAACTATAGAAATCTAGAAAATAGGAGCAGGGTTAGGTCATTTCCGCCTTTGAGCCCGCTCCACCATTCACCATACATTATGATCAGAGCTGATCATCCAATACACTAGCCTATTCCCACTTTCCTCCTATAACATTTGATCCCTTTAAACACACGTGTTATATCTAGCTCCATCTAGAAATCACATAAAGTTTTGGCTTTAACTGCTCTTTGTGATAGTGAATGCCTTCTGAACTTTGAGCTTGAGGAGCACCCATTAATTGTCACCTCCAGAAAGAGCCTCCAGAATTATGTAAAACTGAAACAGGATTTTTGCCCCATCATATTTGATCTCTCTTTGAAAGAGCTCTCCAATTAGTTCCCCTCTTCCTGTTCTTTCCCCTTGCCCAATATTCCAGCCTTTTTTCCTTTTTTTAAAGCATATAGAACATAGAACAATACAGCACAGAACAGGCCCTTCGGCCCACAATGTTGTGACAAACATTTATCCTAGTTTAAGCACCTATCCATGTACCTATCCAATTGCTGCTTAAAGGTCACCAATGATTCTGACTCTGCCACTCCCACAGGCAGCGCATTCCATGCCCCCACCACTCTCTGGGTAAAGAACCTACCCCTATACCTTCCACCCTTCACCATAAATTTATGTCCCCTTGTAACACTCTGTTGTACCCGGGGAAAAAGTCTCTGACTGTCTACTCTATCTATTCCCCTGATCATCTTATAAACCTCTGTCAAGTCACCCCTCATCCTTCACCGTTCCAATGAGAAAAGGCCTAGCACTCTCAACCTATCCTTATACGCCCTATTCTCCATTCCAGGAGAAAGTGAGGACTGCAGATGCTGGAGATCAGAGCTGAAAATGTGTTGCTGGAAAAGCGCAGCATGTCAGGCAGCATCCAAGGTGCAGGAGAATCGATGTTTCGGGCATAAGCCCTTCTCCAGGCAACATCCTGGTAAATCTCCTCTGCACCCTCTCCAAAGCTTCCACATCTTTCCTAAAGTGAGGCGACCAGAACTGCACACAGTACTCCAAATGTGGCCTTACCAAGGTTCTGTACAGCTGCAACATCACCTCACGACTCTTGAATTCAATCCCTCTGCTAATGAACGCTAATACACCATAGGCCTTCTTACAAGCTCTATCCACCTGAGTGGCAACTTTCAAAGAGCTATGAACATAGACCCCAAGATCCCTCTGCTCCTCCACCTTACTAAGAACCCTACCATTAACCCTGTATTCCGCATTCTTATTTGTCCTTCCAAAATGGACAACCTCACACTTGACAGGGTTGAACTCCATCTGCCACTCCTCAGCCGAGCTCTGCATCATATCTAAGTCCCTTTGCAGCCGACAACAGCCCTCCTCACTATCCACAACTCCACCAATCTTCGTATCGTCTGCAAATTTACTGACCCACCCTTCGATTCCCTCTTCGAAGTCATTAATAAAATTACAAACAGCAGAGGACCCAGAACTGATCCCTGCGGAACTCCACTTGTAACTGGGCTCCAGGCTGAATATTTACCATCTACCACCATTCTCTGACTTCAACCGGTTAGCCAGTTCTCTATCCAACTGGTCAAATTTCCCACTATCCCATGCCTCCTGACTTTCCATATAAGCCTATCATGGGGAACCTTATCAAATGCCTTACTAAAATCCATTTATCCAATTCCAAATTTGCAAGTTACTTCTGTATCTTCTTGCACCACACTTTGAGGCAGTGAATCCTAGATCGTCGCTCACTGCAGTAAAAACAATGACACTTCTCATCACAAAGAACCAAAGCTGACCTTTCCCCTTTGCTCCTATTGGGTGGGGAAACTGAGGCTGACACATGTTCCACTGTTTGATTTACTGTAATGATTTTACACCTTTATCCAGTTCTGTTTCGGAGAATCTTACAGTACAGTGGAATTCCTTTAGTCCATCAAGTCTGTACCAACAAAAATGTACAAGTATCTACACAAGGTCAAGAGTGTGGTGCTGGAAAAGCACAGCAGGCCAGGCAGCATCCAAGGAGCAGGAGAATCGATGTTTCGGGCATAAGCCCTTCGTCAAGAAGATGAAGGGCTTATGCCTGAAATGTCGATTTTTCTGCTCCTCAGATGCTGCCTGACCTGCTGTGCTTTTCTAGCAACACACTCTCAACTCTGATCTCCAGCATCTGCAGTCCTCACTTTCTCCCAACTATCTACACAAGCCCCATTTTCCCGCATTAGGCCCACAGCTTTAGATGTTATCATACTTCAAGTGCACTTCCAAGTACTTTTTGAAGGTTGTGAGGTTACCTGCCTTAACTACCCTCCTAGACAGTGCATGGCAGACCCACACTATCTTCTGGATGAAAAATCTTTTCCTCAAATCCCCTCTAACATCCTGCCTTTCACTTTAAAATAATGTCCCCTTGTCCTTGGACCTTTGACTGAGAGGAGCGGTGTTGTGGGGTCACATGTAGCGTGACACAAACCCACGGTCACAGTTGAGGCTGTCTTCATGGGTACAGAACTTGGCTATTAGTTTCTGCTCGACGATTCTGCGTTGTTATGTATCTTGAAGGCCGCCTTGGAGAACGCTTATCCAAAGATCAGAAACTGAATGTCCCTGACCACTGAAGTGTTCCCCGACTGGGACGGAACACCCCTTTGTGGCAAATATTGTGCAGTGGTCAAGAGTGTGGTACTGGAAAAGCACAGCCGGTCAGGCAGCATCCGAGGAGCAGGAGAATCGACGTTTCAGGCATAAGCCCTTCATCAGGAATGTTACACGGTGTCCATCCATCCATTGTCCCATATCGTCTGCTTGGTCTTGCCAATTTACCAAGCCTTGGGGCATCCTTGCCTGCAGCGTATGAGATAGACAACGTTGGTCGAGTCACATGAGTATCTGCTGTGTATGTGGTGGGTGGTGTTCCCACATGTGATGGTAGTATCCATATCAATGATCTGATACATTTTGCAGTAGTTGCCATGGCGGGGTTGTGTGGTGTTGTGGTCGATGCTATCCTGAAGGTTGATAGCTTGCTGTGAACGATGGTCTATTTAAGGTTTGGCAGTTGTTTGAAGGTGAGAAGTGAAGGCATAGGAATGATTTTGATGAAATATTTATCGTCATCGATGATATGTTGAAGGCTGTGAAAAACATGGCATAGTTTCTCCGCTTTGGGGAAGTACGAGATGACGAAGGGGACTCTATTGGTCGTATCCTGTGTCTGTCTTCTGAGGAAGTCGTTGTAGTTTTTCCCTGTGGCATGTCAGAACTGGCAATTGATGAGTTCAGCACCATATCCCATTCTTATGAGGGCATCCTTCAAAATCTTTAAGTATCCATCACATTCCTCCTCATCTGAGCAGATCCTGTGTATGTGCATGGCCTGTCTATAGGGGATGGCTTCTTTAATATGTTTAGGGTGGAAGCCAGGGAAGTACAGCATTGTAAGGTTATCTGTGGGCTTGCAGTAGAGTGAGGTACTGAGGTGTCCGTCCTTGATGGAGATGCATTTTGTCCAAGAATGAGACTGATTCTGAAGAGTAGTCCACGGTAAGTCTGATGGTGAGATGAACTTTGTTGATATCGCTATGTAGTTGTTTCAGTAATTTCTCGCCATGGGTCCAAAGGAAGAAAATATCATTGATGTATTTGGTGTATCGCATTAGCCGGAGGTTCTGCCCAGCGAAGAATTCTTTCTCAAACTTGTGCATGAAACTATTGGCATATTGGGGTGAAACTTCGGTCCCCATGGCTGTTCCGTGTGTTTGGATAAAGAACTGGTTGACGAAGGTGAAGACATTATTGTCGAGGATGAAGCGGATGATTTCTAGGATGGGACCTGGAGATTGGCAGTTGTTGGTATTGAGTACTGAGGCTGTTGCAGTGATCCGTCATCGTGAGGGATGCTGGTGTATAGTGCTGAAACATCTATCGTGACAAGGAATGTTCCTGGTTCTGAGTGTCACGATAGGAACTGGTGGTCCTCCGTAGAATGGGTTTCAAGATGCCCTCGACATGGTCAGAGAGGTTCTCACACATGGTCCCACTGCCTGATACAATGGGATGTCCAGGTATGTTGGCTTTGTGTATCTTTGAAAGGCAGTAGAAGTCCCCTGTGCAGGAAGTTCATAGGATGAGAGTGCATTGGAAGCTCTGAAGGACTGGATTAAAGGTCTTGATCAGTCAGTTCAATTGATGGGTGTGTTCTTTGGTCAGATTAGCAGGTAGTTGTCTGTAGTGTTCCTGGTTGTTCATTGTCAGTTTGCTTCTTTGTAGTAGTCTGTTCCATTCTGTATGACAATGGCTCCTCCTTTGTCAGCTGGTTTGATGACAATGTTGTAATTGGTTTTGAAAGCATGAATCGCATTGTTTGGGTGACAAAGAGTGTGGTGCTGGAAAAACACAGCAGGTCAGGCAGAATCCAAAGAACAGGAGAGTTTACGTTTTGGGCAAAAGCCCTTTATCCTGATGGGCTGTTTCAGCACCAAAGTTTTGACTCTGATCTCCAGTTTGCAGTCACTTTCTCCCAGTTGTTTGGGTGATGTTCTGCACTATCTTCTGAGCGTGGCTGATGAACCTGGCATTAACACGTTTCCTGACGGCTTGATCACTCTACAAACATGTCTGGTACAGTTGTAAAGATAAAAAGTTCGGTGTTATTTTGTTCATTGTCTGGATGCCAATTTCACTGACAAGATCAGTATTTATTGCCCAACTGTAACTACTCTTAAGAAGAGGGTGGTGAGGCAACTTCTCGAACTGCTACAGTCAATGTAATGCAAGGGCCACTCACAGTGCTGAGAGAAAATGTGCTCCACATTATTTCCCCAATGACAATGAAGGAACAGAAATATTGTTCCATGTCAAAATGATGTATAGGTTAATGGTGAACTTGGAAGTGCTCCCATCTACCTGATGCCCTTGTGCTTCTCTAGGGAGGTGATTGAAGCTTATGGAGATACCTTGGCAAATGTTTGTAGTGCTTCATTTAGATGGTACCCACTGCCACCATTAGATTACATTACAGTGTGGAAACAGGCCCTTCGGCCCAACATGTCCACACCGACCCACCACCCACCCATACATTTACCCCTTACCTAACACTACGGGCAATTTAGCATGGCCAATTCACCTGACCTGCACATCTTTGGTGCTGTGGGAGGAAACCAGAGCACCCAGAGGAAACCCACGCAGACACGAGGAGAATGTGCAAACTCCACACAGACAGTCGCCTGAGGCGGGAACTGAACGCGGGTCTCTGGCGCTGTGAGGTAGCAGTGCTAACCACTGTGCCACCGTGCCGCCCACCTGTGACCGAGAGTGAATGCTTTTTCCAGACCTTCCCCTTTCAATGTTACTAGTTCTTGTTTTGCATCTGCTTATTTTTGTATTCCAACTAAAGGCTTTGTAGAAACCTTTCTCAAGAAGTAGAAAGCAAAAACTGTTTCAACTCACTGTCGAGAAAGCCTGAGGAAAGACTGGCCCCTGCAGGCCAGGAAGGGATTTGCAAACAAGAGATTTAAGTCAGCCAGCTTTCAAGTTCGACCAGGTTCCACACGTGTTTTTTCAATACTTAAGTCAGATATATAAAACTAATTTATGTATGTGAAAAACAATTAGATCCTCTGTTCATGAGAGGTAAAAAATCTCATTCCTCACTGTTGTACGCTCCTACCATACCTGAATTTTCATTGACTATATTTTCTGAGTTTCACAAAGCCATATCGTCAGGAATGGCTGGGAAAGGGAAGTGATCTAGCATGTTACCTGTGGCATAGTGAGTGGCACTTTAATGCCTGAAATCAAAAGATTATGGATCCAAATCCTGTTCCATAAATGGGAGAAAGTAACCTACTGCAGCACTGGTAATGGGCTATTTAAACACTTACCTGGAGGTTAAAGATCCTATGACACTATGATGAGTGTCAGTGGTTCCTTCCTCGCCAGCACTTATTTCTCAATTGCCACATAGAACAGATGATCCAGTCATTTATTTCATTGTTCTTTGTGGGAACCTGCTGTATGCAATAGCTGCTGCATTCGTTACATTACAACAGTGATTACTTTCCCAAAGTACTGTACTTTTCAAATTCATTCATGCCATGTGGCTGTCTCTGGTTAGGCCAGCAATTATTGTCTGTCCCGAATTGACTTGGCAATGAGCTGCCTTCTTGATCTGTACCAGTGCATTGTCGTAAACTACTACAAAGATGCACAGCAAAATTAGAGGAAGTCAATTTAGCTTGAAAGACTTTAGCATGCTAGAATAAATAAGGGAAAAAAAGTAGAGCTACTTGGTCATGACAACAGACACAGCTGGAATCTCCAGTTCCACCCACTAAACCTATAATTGGAAATTGGAAGGCACAGTTTGAGACGACAGTGGACAGAGTTCCAAAAATAACTTTCAAAGGAAATTGGGTGCAATTGAAAGAGAAGGGATGAGAAGATTGTGGGGAAACAACAGCGTAGTAGAATTCATTTCTCTGGTATGTTAGCGTAACGTTTGTGGTGCTGAATTAATGATCAAATTCCACCTTTAGAAGGGTAACTCAAGATGAGCACTAAATGTTGGCCTTGCCAGTAATGTTCTCATACTAATTTATTTGCAAAAAAACCTTTGCTCATGACTCAGAGATGGAAGATGTATTTAGATATTTTAATCGACCTGTTTAGGTATGTTACTACAGAATTACTACAGAATTCCTACAGTGTGGTAACAGGCCCTTTGGCCCAACAGTTTTTTGAAGAAGTAACAAAGAGGACTGATGAGGGCAGAGCTGTAGATGTGATTATATGGACTTCAGTAAGGCGTTCGACAAGGTTCCCCATGGGAGAGTAGTTAGCAAGGTTAGAACTCATGGAATACAGGGAGAACTAGCCATTTGGATACAGAACTGGCTCAAAGGTAGAAGACAGAGGATAGTGGTGGAAGGTTGTTTTTCAGATTGGAGGCCTGTGACCAGGGGAGTGCCACAAGGATCGGTGCTGGGTCCTCTACTTTTTGTCATTTTTATAAATGATTTGGATGTGAGCTTAAAAGGTTTAGTTATTAAGTTTGCAGATGAGCTCAAAATTGGAGGTGTAGTGGACAGTGAAGAAGGTTACCTCAGATTACAATGGGATCTTGATCAGATGAGCCAATAGGCTGAGGAGTGGCAGGGGGAGTTTAATTTAGACAAATGTGAGGTGCTGCATTTTGGGAAAGCAAGTCTTAGCAGGACTTATACACTTAATGGAAAGGTCCTAGTGAGTGTTGTCAACAAAGAGACCTTGGAGTGCAGGTTCATTGCTCCTTGAAAGTAGAGTCACAGGTAGATAAGATAGTGAAGAGGGTATTTGGTATGCTTTCTTTTATTGGTCAGAGTATTGAATACAGGAGTTGCGGTTGTACAGGATATTCATTAGGCCACTTTTGGAATATTGCGTGTAATTCTGGTCTTCTTTCTATCAGAACAATGTTGTGAAAGTTGAAAGGGTTCAGAAAACATTTAGAAGGATGTTGCCAGGGTTGGAGGATTTGAACAATAGGGAGAGGTTGAATAGGCGAGGGCTGTTTTCCCTGGAGCACCGGAGGCTGAAGGGTGACCGAATAGATGGTTATAAAATCATGAGGGGCATGGATAGGGTAAATAGACAAGATGTTTTCCCTGGGATGAGGGAGTCCAGAACTAGAGGGCATAGGTTTAGATTGAGAAGGGAAAACGACCTAAGGAGCAACTTTATCATGTAGAGTGTGGTGCACGTGTGGAATGAGCTGCCAGAGGAAGTGGTGGAGGCTAGTAAAATTGCAACATTTAAAAGGCATCTGGAAGGGTTTGATTAGATTAGATTAGATTCCCTACAGTGTGGAAACAGGCCCTTTGGCCCAAAAGGTCCACACCGATCCTCCAAAGAGTAACCTACCCAGACCAATTTCCCTCTGACTAATGCACCTAACACTAGGGGCAATTTAGCATGGCCAACTCACCTGACCTCCACATCTTTGGATTGAGGGAGGAAACCAGAGCACCCGGAGGAAACCCATGCAGACACTGGGAGAATGTGCAAACTCCATACAAACGATTGTCCAATTGAACCCAGGTCTCTGGCACTGTGAGGCAGCAGTGCTAAGCACTGAGCCACTGTACTGCCGTTTGGAGGGATATGGGCCAGGTACTGGCAGGTGGGACTAGATTGGGTTGGGATATCTGGTTGGCATGGACGAGTTGGATCGAAGGGTCTATTTCCGTGCTGTACATCTCTATGACTCTAAGTCCACACTGATCCTCCGAAGAGCATCCCACCAGACCCATTCCCCTACCCTATTACTCTACATTTACCCCTGACTAATGCACCTAACCTACACGTCCCTGAACACAATAGGCAATTCACCTAATAGACACATCTTTGGATTGTTGGAGGAAACCCACACAGACATGAGGAGAACAGGCAAATTCCACACAAACAGTCGCTCAAGGCTGGAATCAGCCCAGGTCCCTGGCACTGTGAGGCAGCAATGCTAACCACTGAGCCAATGTGCCACCCCTATAAAGCAATGACAAACGCATACCCTGCGAGCGTGAACCCGCAACTTGCAAATCCCTATGACAAACCTAGGATTGAACACACAACCTTGGCATTATTAGCACCCCACTTTAACTATGTGAGCTAACTAACCCACAATGTTGTTACACGCATTTGGAACAGATAGAACTTGAATCCAGGCATCCTCAGCTCAGAGGTAGGGGCGCTACTACTCTACTTAAAGAGCCCTCTTAGTCAGCATTTATTGCTCATTCCCAACAGGAGTCATATGTAAGCACCATGAAGTCAGTCTAGCAGATTTGCTTCCTTAAGGGACATTAATGGATCAGATGTGTCTTTAATGCCAAGAGATAGGGATTACTATTAGACTACGTTTTATTGAATTCAAATTTCACCATCTGCCATGGTAAGATTCACAACCATGTTTCGACAGAATATTAGCTGGGGTTACTGGACTCCTAGTGACATTACTACTACTCCAACACCTCTTCTAGTTAGTGGCGGAAATAGGAAAATATCTCATGAACATGTTTCAGAAAGGACAAGTTTCTGAAAGAATATGATGGTTTGAGTAATGTCCTTTTATGCTGTGTCAGTTACATCTCTGAGTCATCAGGTCCCACTCTAAGACTTCTGCACAAAAATATAGACTAATGTTCCAATGTAGAACTGAAGGGAATACTATAATGTTGGAGCTGCTATTTGTTGGATGAGAGTTTAAAGTGAAATCTTGCTCTGACGACTTGCCTAGAAGATCCCAACTTCTAAACCGAGGAGGGGCATTATCCCTGGTGAATATGGAACCCTCAAACAACATCACAAGAAGATTTGGTCATTCGGGGAGCAGATTTTCTCGTGATGTTGTTTTCAAAGTTATATAGTGGGACATAGGGTCAATAAACTCAGTTGGCTGGGCGACTGGTTAATAATAGCAAGGGTGTGCGAGGTTCAACTCTTACATTGGCTGAGACTACTATGAGGAACTCTCCTTCTCAACCACCCTCATGTTAAACCATCATCAGTTATCTCCATCTAATGAGAGAGCAGCCCTATGGTCTGGTAAGACTGTGGTGACTTTATTTTTTTAAAATTTTTTTTTCGTCGGAAGGAGTAGATGTGCCGGAGGGCGGGGTCCTTCAGACCGAGCAGGAGCGGTTGGATCCCCGACCGGATCTCCCCCAAGGTGGTGAGGTGGGGGAAAAGGAGCTCACTGGCAATGAAGGGCGGGACGTTGGAGATCATGACCCTCCGGGCCGTAACCTCCAGAGGGTCGACGGGCAAATGTGTCCCGCCCACAGTGAGCCCCCTCTCCACGGCCAGGTGGACCGCCTGCTCGGTCTTCAGGAAAAATACGGCCTTCCCGTACATTCGGGCCGCAGCGACGATGGCCAGTGGGCCGACCACACTAGCCATGGCCTTGCTGCAGGCCTCGATGGACATGTTGGGGTGGGGATAGGCCTTTACCCCCAGGCGTTTAGTTAAGTGCCTGAAGGGTGTTGATGTCGCAGCCGGGGCTGGGCCAGCCGAGCCTAAGGCAGCGGCTACCCCGGCGTAGGTGCGGCTGGGCCCCGCGACCTTTGGGCTCGCCATATTCTGCTGCTGGATGTTAGGCCTCAGGCAGCAGTGGTGGAAGTCCTGGGGATGTGCCCAAGGCCAGTCACCCAAGGCGAGTCCCAGGCAGTGGCGGTGGAGACCGGCCTCAGGCGACAACAGCGGTGGAGGCAGGCCTCAGGCGAGTCCCAGGTAGGCCCTCGGTCGCAGTGGTGTGGGGCAGACCTGTTGGGGAGGGTCCCCAAGGCAAGTCCCAGGCAGCGGTGGTGGAAGGCAACTATGGTGACTTTACATTGTGGGAGATTGCTGTGTGCAAATTGGTTGCAGTGTTGCCTCGGTGACATCAGGGACAATGCTTTAAAAAGCTGTCTCTAATTGGCTGTAAAGCACTTTGGGAGGCCCTGAAAGGTGTACCTGAACTGCAAACCTTGATGCTCTTCAGTGTCAGTAGAGGTTGAGGGAGGGAACTACAACGCCCAGGATGCATTGCGGGGTGCGCGCACGCACGTACAGTGGGGTTGACCCCGCAGGGTGGCGGTGGGAGGTGAAAGGTCGCACTGGTTTGTGGAGCTAGCGGCGGGGGCGGGAGGTCGGGGGCCGGCGGACACACCGAGTGTCATGGTGACCGGCGACAGGAGCGGGCCCTGACTCGGAGCTGAGAGCCGCGGCGGTGGGAAAGGAGGAGGAGAAGGAGAAGGCCATGTTTGTGCAGGAGGAGAAGATCTTCGCAGGGAAGGTGCTGAGGCTCCACATCTGCACCATGGAGGGGGCCGAGTGGCTGGAGGAGGTCACCGAGGAGACCAGCGTCGAGAGCATCAAGGAGCGCTGCTTGAAGCACGTAAGGGCAGGCCTCAGGACCCGGGGCAACCTGGGCAAGGGACAGCGACAGGCCTGCTGCCCGACACAGAGCTCCAGGGATCACTGTCTTTTCACCTCCCCCCCCCCCCCCCTTCACTTCTTCTTTCCTTCACCCCCCCCCCTTCACTTCTTCTTTCCTTCACCCCCCCCCTTCACTTCTTCTTTCCTTCACCCCCCCCCCTTCACTTCTTCTTTCTCCTCTCCCACCTTCACTTCTTTCTTTCTTCCTTCCTTCTCCCCCCTCCCAACTTCACTTCCTTTTTTCCTTCTTTCTTTCCTTCCTTCCCCCCCCCCCCCCTCCTTTTCAGCTTCACTTCTGCCTCTCTTCCTTCCAGGCTTTCACTTGTTCATTCCCTACCTTGTCTTCGCTCTTTGACACAATTCCACCCCACTCTGCTTCAAATGTGACCCCATCTTTTCGTTCGAGGTCATCAACTCCTCTCCCTGGCTCTCTTTCTTTTCTCTTCCCCCCCCCCCCCCCCCCACTACTGACTGTCTTCCCAGTCCCATGGGCATTTTCCTATAAACCTAGGTGGTGTCATTTTGCTCTGTTATTTATGAAGTGCTGTTATAGGGTGCTAGGTAGAGTTGGCATACTTTTAATCGGTGCAATGATCGACATGCCTATGTTTCAGGGGTTGGGGGGAGGTCTTCATCCTATGTGTTTTGCTGATGGCTATACTGGTCAGCCCTTGCTTTGCCACTGATCATTATCGTCCACCTTGAATACAGGAGCTTCTTTAATTTTCCTGTTTCATCAGTTACAGACTCTTGGTGTGATAGCCAGTGTTTCAGGTCCACGTCACACTTTCAAGCTTCCTTGGCACAGCCTTAGTTTGCTTGCCTCTGGCTGCCTCATCACACAGAAGGAGCTTGAATTTGCGACACTCTTGTATCCTCCAGATGTCTGAACCAGCAAAGTTATTACGGTTTGCTCAGAATTAATAGACCTGGGGGCTCTGTGTTTTGAGCAAAGTGCTACATTCATGACTTTGTCCAACTGGGATATATCCATTATGTACCACAGGTCATAAAGGTGGAAATTACTCCGCTTCTTTTCACAGTAGCTGTTAGTCAGTAGAACTAGATGCAAGTCACAGTCTGAACTGTCAGTTTGGTCTTCTCCCAAAGGTATTTCACAAGTTGGCCAGAGTGAAATCTGCTTTCTGTGTTGGTGTACTAAGTTTTGCATCAAAGGGACAGAATGCTTGTCAAGGTGCACCCAAGTTAGCAGCATTTGCTAACCATCTGTAGCAAGCTGTTATTTAACGTGATCAAGAATGTTATCATGGTTTTCTTGACACTTTATTAATGGGGTGAACAAGCTACAAGGTGGAGAGGTGGTTCTTGAGCCTTTATATCTGAGTTCTCATGTGAGCAATTAATGCAGCTTCAACATTCTTCAGGTGTAATTTTGTCTTCACTTTGGTCTTGATAGATTGTAGCACTTTCCTATAAGGCTTCAAAGCTTCCCTGCATCCAATGGAAAATCATGGCCTGAAATCTGTTTCTCTCTACAGATTTTGCCTGACCTAGATTTTCTATATAATTATTGCTTTTGTTTCAGTAAACTGTGTTCTGATGTATCTTCTGAGCTTGCCTGCATGACAACAGTGGTTACAACTTCAGATATCATTCTTTGTCTGTGAAGTTGTTTGAGGCACCTTTTAACTGATTAGATTACTTCGGCAAAACAAGTCCACACCAACCCTCCGAAGAGCAACCCACCCGGACCCATTCCCCTACATTTACCCCTTCACCTAACACTACGGGCAATTTAGCATGGCCAATTCACCTAACCTGCACATTTTTGGACTGTGGGAGGAAACCCACGCAGACACGGGGAGAATGTGCAAACTCCACACAGACAGTCACTCGAGGCGGGAATTGAACCTGGGTCTCTGGCACTGTGAGGCAGCAGTGCCAACCACTGTGCCACCATGCCACCCCCTTGAAGACAGGTTTGGCAGCATCTGTGGCAAGCAATCAGTGTTCATATTTCCGGTTCAGTGATCCTCCAGGGTGCAGTTCTGCTTTTTTTTGATTTCTAGCATCCACTGATAGTAAAACCTGGCTTGATCATTTTATTTTTGTTTAACTCGTTAACATAGTCTTGGAGACAATTACAAGAGGCTGCAGGGTTACTTTAACAACAGAAGTTTATCACACAAAAGAACAAATTAACTAACAAACAAGCTGTGTAAACCTAGAAAAAATGTTTAGAATGATGTTACAACACAACAGTTCAAATTGTTTCTTAACACTATTTCAGAGACTCCAGCCCTGAGAAATTACACCCCATTTCTCAACTCTCTCGGGTTCTATTTAACCGACTCCTCCTTGGCTTTGGACTAGGGAAACAATTCAATGAGTCCTTTCCAAATCTGCTGACGTGAGCTTTTGCCATAAACCCAAAAGCCTGAGCTGTTTTGGTTCTGATAACCTTCGCATTTCTAACCAATTTCTCGTTGTTTGGAAGTTTCACAAGTTAAACCCTTCTGCTGAAGTAACTTATTCCAGGAACTGCCCTAACCCTTCTAGGAGAGGAATTAAGCTTATCTCTGAACTTGATGCTTCATGCCTTCTGAACAGAACTGAAAAATTTGCTTCTAAACTGAATTTTTTTTTTTAAAAAGTGCTCTTCTTCTGAATGGAAAACAGAGTCAGTGGTCGACATGTTTACTTGTTAGAACTGTCACAGTAAAAACATTTTTCCATTAACAGTGCAGGGGTTTGCAGTCCCCTGCACTTTGCATATTGGATTGTGTCACTGTTCCAGAAGGACACTCTGACCTTACTTTTTCAAAAAAAAACATTTCACAAATAACTGACACCCATATGTCACTATTTTGAAATGCAAGCTTTGGGAAAGATATTAATATAAATTATATGCCTTTCATCACAAAATGTATAGCTTCAGATAATTTCATGTCTGATCTTTAAGGGAAGATAAGATCAGGGTGAAATTATTTTTAGTATATTGCTTGCTTTTTTGCTATTAAATTACTGGGTATTCCCAAGAGTGTTCTTTATATCCATGCTTCCTGTGATTTTCTTAGTTGGGACTGGGGAAATTGGAATTTTATCTTTTAATTGTTGCAAAATTTTGATTTTGTTTTATTTGTCCATTTGGTAGTGAATGTCAAATGTGTGCACCATGCTGTTGACAGGTGTTGGAAAAATGAATACATTTCAAAGCTATAACTTTTTTTCTTGCTAATTGGATATCCAATAACTTCCTGTTAAGTGAAATGTGATGTTTTACGTACAGTGTGTGTATATCAAGGATTTATTGATTTTTGCTTTCATCTAATAGTTGAGCATTTTTGTCAAAAAAAAATATGATGAGCACCTTTTAGAGGTTACAATTTGGAAGACCGGTAACTTTTTTGTACTGTGAAGTTGATTCATCTCTCATCCCAGAGGAGGAGTATTCCACACGAAAAAAATGTAAATTATCTCCACATATGTGTACTTCTGTAATTCATTGCAATGTACATTGTCCTAAAATTGGTTTGGAACCAGAGATGTTCCACAGATAAACATATTACTAAGTATGTAACTAAGCAGTATAGGAAAAATATCTTCTGCCTGATCCTGTCCTGGGGCATGCAACGATTGGCCTCCACGTTGTAGACTTCAACTGGGAATTGTCAGCCTGATCTTTAATGGTTATGCAGAGAACCTTGAAGGTCTGGTGGAAGTGATGAGCATGTGAGACTGTGTATTAATAAATGCATGTGTGAAAGCAGGATCTGGCTCCAGTATGAAGCCCTTCACAGGACAATTGCCTGCCAGTGAATTCTGGTAAGAATGTTACCTGAGATTTAGTCAGTAACTGAGGTAAAAGTATAATAAGCTGTTGGGATTACTCAGTGAAAGGCTAAGCAGAACCTGTATGTAGCAGCAGAGAGCTGCAACTGTTATCATCACCTATCAATACAGTATCTTAAATGCCCATTGGATTGCCCAGTGCATCCTTGAAACTAAATATAGCTAACTCCGGGTCACCATGAGGGCAGCAATATTTTAGGATTGCGAGCAGTAAGTAAAAGCGATCTGTGATCAGCTGAGGGTGAAATGAGCACAAGCGGAAATAAGTAAATGAAAAGTAACTTTTAAATCTGGAAATTTAAAGCTAGAGGCAATAATAGTGCCCATGGCAGCAATAAGCAAATGTCAAGGGTCCATCTGCTTCCCTCCCTTTTTTGGGAAGGAAATCTGCCATTCTTAGCTGGTCTTGCTGATATGTAAGTCCAGACCCACAGCAGTCTGGTTGATTCTTAACTGTCCTCTGAAGCAGCATTGAAGCTCATTCCATTCCATTCAGTAAATGCTTGCCTGGCCAGCAATGCCCACATCCCATGACAAAAATAAAGGAAAAGAAACATCTCAATTCACTCTTACAGTTGGTGAAAATAAATGTTCATGGAGGGAAAACAGAGGATTGAAGGAGTTGAAAGTTTGATTCGGGAGTTGATTAAAGTAAGAGTTAAAGGGATGAGAGATGCTTAATGACTGGGGTGACATTGACGCTGGAGGGCATAAAGCTGAAGAAGGTCATTATAACTTTGAAAACAAGGGAACAGATTTGACTGTCAAGTCCCTGGATCAGAGTAGATCCTAGAGAATGGAACTGTGCGCTTTGGGTGAGAGGCTGTGACAGTAGAAGCTTGTATCTTTATTAATAGAAATTAAAGGCACAGTGCTGCAGAAGTTGAATCTGTAAAATAACTGATGGTGTTGGTGTTTTGGCAGTGCTGCAAGAAATTTTAAGTTGGCGTTGGAGCAGAGTTTACTGCAGGCTTTTTGAGGTTGTACAGCACGTGAAGGATCTATATTCCCTTGCCCAATAGCTAGTGAGGTTGATATAATCCACCTCCAAACTTCTTGCTGTTGTTTGCTTGTAGCTGCTACAGGCAAGAAATCTGTCATGTACCATCCTCAGGCATCCATTTTATTCTTCATGACCAACAGAAAGCTATGACAATGGCTATAGTTTTGCTGTTAGAATATTTGTTGAAATCTTGTTGGTTAGCTTTCGATTTTGGACAGGAGTCTGGGAGTATTTTAAATTTGCAAAGGTTAGTGAGTTCATCCAGCTCAGAACCTAGTTCTTCACCTGAGTGCTGAGATTTCCCAGTCGACAGCTGAGATATGTATAATATTCCTTTTTGGCTTGGGGTATGATTGTTGGGTGTTGCTTAACTTCAATGAATCAGCAATTGCCCCACATTGCTATTTTCTCAATCCCTGATCATCTGTTTCTGTTGTTTTTGTCAAATTTTCTGTTTTTAGAAGGAAGTATGTGACATTCTTATAATAGAAGCAGAGTTCAGTTCTTTGAAGACATGTACACTGTTCCAGTATTTGGACTGTATTCTTAGCCAGTGCAAATTTTGAAATCCTGGCTTAATCTAATTGGATTGTGGCTTGGACCCAGGTTGCCTCACCAACATTATATTTGGACTCTAGAAAGCTGTGTTGCAGTCTGGCTAAAACAAACCTTTGCTATGACAGACAATTGGAAATAGCATTCTGAAAGCTTTCCTTTGTTTAAAAATAAATCAAGGCCTAATTGCCAGGCCAATGTTCTGCAGTATCCTCCTGCTGTTACCACCAGTGAAGTCCTTTCTCCCTCTCCCTCTCTCGCTTGTTGTCTCTTACCCTTCCCCCTACATGGGCCTCATATTTACTCCTCTTTTAACCCAAAGGATACAGACTGAAATAGTGGCCAATTAGTTTAGCAATTCATCAGCTGATTTGACTGGTCATACTGAGCACTATTGGACTCTGTTACTGTCATCCAAAACTGTTTGCTACTTTGGGCTCATTCCAGAATGCAGTGTAGAAATTATTTGAAGTAATACTGTGCAGTGAGTTGTGGTGATTAAAATAAACACTAAGAGCTGTTGCCATTGGAATGCATCACAAATAGTTTGAACACACCCTAAGACTTGAATGAAATTGAATCAAATTGTTCCTTTGACATAACATGTATTGGGTTCACTGCCCCATCCATTATATCACCTGCCAGCGTTGTTTGTCAGGTATCTTCCACCTGAAAAACTGGAAGACTTTTAACCTTGCCTGGAACAATCACCTTCGTGGTTCTGAATGTTTATTTATTTAAAGACATTACTGATTTAGTCGGAAATTGATTGCACATTTTGAGGTGGAAGAAGCAGGATCAGGGAGAATTCCCTCTAATTTAAATATAGTAATGGGTGTAAACTCTTTCTGCTCCATTTGGCTGGTTGTTGGATTCTAATTGTGAAATGTGAGAAATACTGTAGACCATCATGTACGCAATTTAGTAGACAGTGAGATGCAGTTCAATGTTTTAACCAGAACTCGCTGGATTCCAGGAAGGGTCCTGCAGATTCAAAAAGTGCTGTTCAAGAATGGAGAGAAACCAAAAGCCAAGATTTACAGGTCAGTTAGCCTAACATCTGTCAGTGGAAAAAGGCAAGAATCCATTTCAGAAAGAAATAGATGAAGTATAGGCAGTTTGACTGAGTGGACAAAAACTTCGAAGGTGGATTTTAATGTAGAAAATGTGAGGTTATGCACTTTAGAAAGAATCCAGACTAATATTTTAAATGAAGAAAGACTCCCAAAAAGTGTAGTGCAGAGATAACTCATAAAGTTTCTATGCAGTAAGTAATGAAGAAGGCAAATGGAATGTTATACTTTATTGCAAGGAGATTGTAGTTTAAAATAGGGAAGCCGTGTTGCAACTCTGCAGCCTATTGGTGAGGCTGCACGTCGAATACTGTAAGTTTTTTCAAAAAAAATGATATGCTAGCATTGGACGCTGTCCAAAAGAGAATCACTAGGCTGATACCTGGGGTGGCAGAGTTCACTTATTGAGAACAGTTAAAGAAACCTTTTACTCATTAAAGTTTAGAAGAATGAGCGGTAATCTTAGTGAAGTATATAAGATTCTGAGGGGACTTGATGAGCAGATATTGAGAAGATGGTTTTTAATTCTAAAGGAATCTTGAGCTAAGGAACTTAGTTACAGAATAACGGGTATGTTGATTTAAAACTGAGGTGTGAAAGAATTTTCTCTCGGGATAGTGAATGTCTGAGGTGCTTTCCCCCAAAAATTGTAGAGACTAGATCATAAAGTATTTAAAGAGTTATATTTTTGAAATAGCAAGCTGATAGTTATGCTGATCTGGCATGAAGGAGGGGTTGAGGCCAGTCATGATCTTGTTGAATGGCAGGGCAAGTTTGATTGGCTGAATAGCCGACTATTTCATGGTTTTTTTAATTCATTTTTTTGAGTTCATAGTCTTGTATTTTGGAAAGCTGTTGTTAGGTTGGTGGGAAATGTCATTTTGATGAACTAGAGTTGTTTGATGTGGTTGTGTGTACTGGGAGAAATGTAGACTTTGGTATTGAAGAAATACCTTTTTTGATTTTGTATGAATTGGGAAATGAGGTTCTGCTTACTAGTGATCCTGGTAGGTATTTGCAGTCTTATTAATTATCTGAACATGGGCCACTATTGCTGATCTTTCGGCTTCTGGGAGATGGTTTGGAGAATATGAAGGTGGAGAATTCGGAGAAGTGACTTTTTCCAAGAGGCATTTTAATGTTCTACAAAAGTCTTTGAGGAATGTGCTGAGCTGCAAAACATTTGTTTGTATTAGAACAAAACTACACAATAAGTTTTAAGTTAACTGCATTGGGAAAGGTTTGTGGTGAATTTTGTAATGGTAAACAGTGAAACCAGTGGTTAAATTATTGTTAGGCTCTGCATTGTGGATTACCTAGATCTCTTTTGTCTTGGGTCAGTGAGAAATGTATGCCTGTGACACGTGAATAAATTCACATCACAGGATTAAAAATGCTGTAAGTTTTCACTTCTTCCCTCCAGTAGTTATTAACTCGTTTCCTAAAGTGGAGCACTGAGGACATTAGTCACTCCCTGGCCCCTGATAATTCACATAAAGAAACTCCCCTGTCATCTACAGTCTTTGGTTACTGTATTAATGCCCTTCTCCGAGGGGATGCTGGACACTGATTAACTTTTTAACCATTATAAATTGGTTATTATAAATTGTAAATGATCATGATGTGGTAGGTAATACAGAGATGTGGTTGCAAGGGGTTCCGGACTGGCAGTTAAACATCCAAGGATTTAGAACTTATTGAAGAGACAGAGTGGGTGGGGTTGCCCTGTTAGTTAAGAATGAAATTATATCATCTAATACCATCGATTTAGGGTCAGATGATGTGGAGTCAGTATGGGTGGAGTTGAGGAACCACAAAGGCAAAAAATACCATCATGGGAGTTGTGTATAGACCTCCCAGCAGTGCTCAGGATCAAGGGTGCAAGATGTACCAGGAAATAGATAGGGCATGTCAGAAAGGTAAGGTCACTGTGATCATGGGGGAGCTTCAATATGCAAATGGACTAGGTGAATTATGTTGCCGGTGGATCCAAAGAAAGGAAATTTATGGAATGCTTACAAGATGGCTTTTTGGAACAGCTTGTGATGGAGCAAGTCTGGACTTAGTGCTATGTAACGAGCCAGACTTTCTAAAAGATCTTAAATTTTTGGCACACTTGGGAGGCAATGATCATAATATGGTAGAGTTCAGTCTGCAGTTCGAAAGAGAGAGGACAAAATTGGATGCAATGGTGTTACTGTTAAATAAAGGTAATTACAAGGCCATGAGAGACGAACTGATGAAAATCTATTAGATGTCCAAAAGGCCTTTGATAAAGTGCCTCAGGGGAGGCTGCTGAGTGAGGTGAGGGCCCATGGTGTTCGAGGTGAGCTACTGGCACGGATTAAGGATTGGCTGTTTGACAGAAGGCAGAGAATTGGGATAAGAGGTTCTTTTTTGGAATGGCAGCTGGTGACAAGTGGTGTCCCACAGAGTTCAGTATTGGGGTTATAGCTGTTCACTTTATTAATGATCTGGGTGAAGAGACTGGTGGCATTCTGGCGAAGTTCGCCGATGATACGATGTTAGGTGGACAGGCAGGTAGTTCTGAGGAGGTAGGGAGGCTGCAGATGGCACAGCCACTTCTGCCCCCTGGGTTGCCGTCGCTGCAGCCACTTCTGCCCCCAGTGACATCACTCACCTGCACAAGGACCACGTTGCATGCGTCTCTGCCCCCACGCCGATCTGTCACCACACCTAACCCCGCCCCCATGCAGATCTCCATTCCTGCCCCCATGCCTAACCCCGCCCCCACACCAGGTCCATCTCCCAGCCCTGCCATGTTTTCACCATCCTTCCAGAACTACCCCTCTCTGAGGATGAAAGATCAGTCCTCTGCAGAGGCCTCCCCTTCATTCCCCTACGCTCTCGGATTAACAAGTTCAACACGTGACAAGACATCAAACAATTCTGTCGCTTTTGCCTCCGCACCTACTTTTTCAACCAGGATTCTCGCCCACCCTCTGACGGCTCCTCCTGCCTCCATCCATCTTGTCACCCTGTTCTGGCTCTTACCTGCCCTCGACTGCTGCTGTAACATTAACCCCCTCAACCTCTCCACCCCTCCCTCCCACTCCAACCTCTCACCCTCTGAGTGTGCAGCCCTCCACTCCCTCTGTTCCAACCCCAACCTCACTATCAAACCGGTAGACAAGGGAGGTGCAGTAGTAGATTGGCGCACCGACCTTTACACTGCTGAGGCTAAGTGCCAGCTCGTGGACACCACCTCCTACTGCCCCCTTGACCATGACCCCACCTCCCGCCACCCAACCATCATCTCCCAGACCATCCATAACCTCATCACCTCAGGGGATCTCCATCCACCGCCTCCAACCTCATAGTCCCACAACCCCGCACCGCCCATTTCTACCTCCTGCCCAAAATCCACAAACCTGACTGCCCCGGCCGACCCATCGTCTTGGCCCGCTCCTGCCCCACCGAACTCATCTCTGCATATCTCGACACGGTGCTGTCCCCCTTAGTCCAAGAACTCCCCACCTACGTTTGGGACACCACCCACGCCCTCCACCACCGCCATGATTTTTCGCTTCCCCGGCCCCCAACACCTTATCTTCACTATGGACATCCAGTCCCTGTACACCTCCAACCCCCATCACGAAGGACTCAAAGCCCTTCACTTCTTCCTTTCCCGCCGTACCAACCAGTACCCTTCCACTGACACCCTCCTTCGACTGACTGAACTGGTCCTCACTCTGAACAACTTCTCTTTCCAATCCTCCCACTTCCTCCAAACCAAAGGAGTAGCCATGGGCACCCGCATGGGCCCCAGCTATGCCTGCCTCTTTGTAGGATATGTCGAACAGTCCATCTTCCGCAGCAACACTGGCACCACCTCCCACCTTTTTCCTCTGCTATATCAATGACTGTATCGGTGCTACCTCGTGCTCCCACAAGGAGGTTGAACAGTTCATCCACTTTACCAACACGTTCCACCCTGACCTCCAATTTACCTGGACCATCTCAGACTCCTCCCTCCTCTTCCTAAACCCCTCCATTTCTATCTTGTGCGACTGAATCAACACAGACATTTACTATAAACCAACCGACTCGCACAGCTACCTGGATTACACCTCCTCCCACCCTGCCCCCTGTAAAAACGCCATCCCATATTCCCAATTCCTTCGTCTCCGCCGCATCTGCTCCCAGGAGGTCCAGTTCCAATACCGTACAACCCAGATGGCCTCCTTCTTCAAAGACTGCAATTTCCCCCCAGACGTGATCGATGCTGTCCACTGCATCTCCTCCACCTCCGGCTCCTCTGCCCTTGAGCCCCGCCCCTCCAATCGTCACCAGGGCAGAACCCCACTGGTCTTCACCTACTACCCCACCAACCTCCATATACATCGTATCATCCGTCGACATTTCTGCCACCTCCAAATGGACCCCACCACCAGGGATATATTTCTTTTTCCCTCCCCTCCCCTCCCCTATCAGTGTTCCGAAAAAGCCACCCCCTCCGTGACTCCCTCGTCAGGTCCACACCCCCCACTAACCCAACCTCCACTCCCGGTACCTTCCCCTGCAACCGCAAGAAATGCAAAACTTGCGCCCGCAGCTCCCCCCTTACTTCCCTCCAAGGCCCCAAGGGATCCTTCCATATCTGCCACAAATTCACCTGCACCTCCACACACATCATTTACTGCATCCGCTGCACCTGTATATTGGGCCTCCTCTATATTGGGGAGACAGGCCGTCTACTTGCGGAACGTTTCAGAGAACACCTCTGTGACACCCTGACCAACCGACCCAACCACCCCGTGGCTCAACACTTCAACTCCCCCTCCCACTCCACCAAGGACATGCAGGTCCTTGCACTCCTCCATCTCCAGACCACAGCAACATGACGACTGGAGGAAAAGTGCCTCATCTTCCGCCCAGGAACCCTCCAACCACAAGGGATGAACTCAGATTTCTCCAGTTTCCTCATTTCCCCCCCCCCCCCCCCCCCCCCCCCCCCACCCCACCTTGTCTCAGCCCCAACCCTCGAACTCAGCACCACGTTCCTAACCTGCAATCTTCTTCCTGACCTCTCTGCCCCCACCCCCACTTCGGTCCATCACCCTCCCCTTAGCCTCCTTCCACCTATCACATTTCCAATGCCCCTCCTCCCTACCTTTTATCTTAGCTTGTTTGGCACGCTTTCTTCATTCCTGAAGAAGGGCTCATGCCTGAAACGTCGATTCTCCTGCTCCTTGGATGCTGCCTAACCTGCTGCGCTTTTCCAACAACACATTTTCAGCTGCAGAAAGATTTCAACAGTTTAGGAGAATGAATTTTATCAGCCATTTCTTGGACCAATGTGAGCAAATGCGAGGTCTTGCACTTTGGAAAAAACACAGGCATGGACTATTTTATAAATTGTGAGAAAATTCATAAAGCCAAAGTATAACGGGAACTGGCGGTGCTAGCCCAGGATTTCCTCAAGGTTGACTTGCAGGTTAAGTCTGTGGTGAAGAAAGTAAATGTGATGTTGTGATTTATCACAAGAGGGTTGGAATGTAAAAGCAACGATGTGGTACTGAGACTTTATAAAGCTCTGGTTAGGCCCCATTTAGAATACAGTGTCCAGTTTTGGGCCCCACACCTCAGGAAGGATATAGTGGCACTGGAGCTTGTCCAGCGGAGATTGACATGGATGGTCCCTGGAATGGTAGGCTTAACATACAATGAATGGCTGAGGATCCTGAGATTGTATTCTTTAGTGTTTAGAAGGATGAGGAGAGATCTAATAGAAACTTAAAGGGAATTCATGGCTTAGAAAAAGTGGGTGCTGGGAAATTGTTTCCGTCAGGTGTGGATACTAGGACTTGTGGGCAGAACCTTAGCATTAGAGGGAGTCAATTTAGAACAGAAATGAGGAAACATTTCTTCAGCCAGAGAGTGGTGGGCCTGTAGAATTCATTGCCATGGAGCACAGTGGAGGCCGGGATATTAAATGTTTTAAGGCAGAGATTGATAAATTCTTAATCTTGCAAGGAGTTAAGGGCTATGGGGAGAGTGCGGGTAAGTGGCTTTGAAATGCCCATCAGCCATGATTGAATGGCGGAGTGGACCCGATGGGCTGAATGGCCTTACTTCCATTCCTACTTCTTATGGTCTTATTGTGTCCCAGTCCTGTTGAGACTACTTATAGCAGCTTTCTACTTCACTGCTGTAAGTGGTTAACTCAACACAACAGAACGATCAAACTTCCTACTGTTTATGCTCAAAGATTGTTTTAAGCTGTGATATAGAAATATTTACTTCCTATAATTTCAATAAAATAGATGTGCATTGGGATGTGAGTATTCTTGGCTAGGCCAGCATTTATTGACTATCCCTAATTGCTGTCAAGAAGGTGGTGACTGCCACAGTCCATTTGATGGATGTGTACAGAATGCTGTTCAGGAGGAAGTTCTCTGGTTTTTCACCCTGTGACCATGAAGGAATGATAAATTATTGTTCCTCCTTGCAACATTTGTCTATAGACTATTTCAGTACTGAGTTGTGGTACAGGTCAAGAACACCACCCTGAGGAACTCCTTTGGAGATGTCCAGAAGTTGAGATGATTGACCTCCAACTACTACATTTATCACTTTTAGTGCTAGGCCTTCAATCAGGAGAGCATTTTCACCGATTCTCATTGACTCTACTTTTGCTAGGGCTACTTGATGCCATACTCGGTCAAATACAGCCTTGATGTTTGTAGCAGTCTGAAGTTATCATTTCTGAAGTTTTTTTTTGTCCATGTTTAAACCCAAACTGTAATGAGGTTAGGAGCTGAATAGCTCTTGCAGAACCCAAATTGAGCATCAAGTATTGTGAGGAAAGACCAAGTGAAGAGTAAACTTTTTTAACAAATGGAAGTGGCTCTTTTGTGGCACATCCAAGAGATGCAGATATAAGTAAATCAGAAGTATCGTTTTGCTGAACTGACAGGAGTGAAAAGTTACTAGTGGACAAATATCACTTCACAACATTAAAATTGTGGACTAGAAGGTGATGTTAGAATTTAGTAAAAGGATACTGTGGTTGGGATGCTGCAGGCATTTTCCAAGTGAATTAACTAAAATGAGCCTCCTTGTGTTAAGGGATGTTGTTATTGGTGTAGCTCTCTTGGCCAGCTATTCTATACACTCATGTGGGCTCAAAGACATGCTGCCTATATCTGAACCCACCTTCCAGGTTTCTTTCATACATATTGCTGTTTAAAGACTTTAGTTTCCAGTCTGTCAATGTCTCATATTTTTAAAATTCTAATCCATATGTTCACCTCCCTCCAGATCTTCCCTATCTGTAATCTCCTGTAGCTCTGCCAGCATCCAAGGATTCTGCATTCCACCACCTCTGGTTACTTATCTATCCTTTTGCCTCCCCTTTTAAACCACAGGTATTGCAATCTCTAAATTTTAAAATTGTCTCCTAAAGACCTATTTCTTGGACCAAGCTTTTAGTTCACTCTTTGTAATGCAGAAAAGTGTGAGGCAGTTCACTTCGGAAGAAATAACAGGAATGCAGAGTACAGGGCTAATGGTAAAATTCTTTGCAGTGTAGATGAACATAGAGATCTCTGTATAAATCCCTGAAAGTTGAGAGGGTTGTTAAGTAGGCATATGGTGTGTTGGTGTTTATTGGTTGAGTTTCGAAGTCATGAGGCCATGCTTCAGCTGTACAAGACACTGGTGTGGCCACACATAGAGTATTGCGTACAGTTCTTGTCACTGCATTATGGGAAGGATGTGGAAGCTTTGGCAAGGGTTCAAAGGAGATTTACTGGCATGTTGCCTAGTATGGAAGGAAAGCCTTTCAAGGAAAGGCTGAGGGAAAGGCTAACATGAGGGGACATAGCCTGAAATTGAGGGGTGATAAATTTAGGACAGATTTCAGGAGTAGTTCCTTTACTCAGTAGCAGGGGCATGGAATGGCCTGCCTGCAACAGTAATAGACTTGCTGATGTTAAGGGCATTTAAATGGGCATTGGGCATATGGATAATAATGGAATGGTGTAGGTTAGATGGGCATCAGATTAATTTCACCAGTTGGTGCAACATTGAGGGTCAAAGAGCCTGTACTGCTCTAACATTCTATGTTCTATAATGTGGTACCCACCACTGTACACAGTCCTCCAGCTGGGGTCTAACAAGTAATCCGTACAATTTCAAGTTCACTTCCCTACTCTTTACTCTTTGTCTCTATTAATAAAGCTAAGGGCATTGTATGCTTTATTTACTGTTCTGTCCACCTGTCCTGCCACCTTCATTAATCTGTGCACATATACCCTGGTCCCTCTGCTCCTGCACCCTCTTTAGAATTCTTTCCCCTAATATATATAGGCTTTCAAAGTGTTTCCTACCAAAAACACTCCAGCACAAGCAGATTCCTGGTAAATCCCCTCTGTACCCTCTCTAGTGCAATCACATCCTTCTGATAAATATGGTAACCAGAACCGCACACAGGACTCCCAACTGTGAATAACCAGTGTTTTAAGCAGTTCCTGCATTGCCACCTTACTCTTGTATTCTGCCTCGTGTAATAAGAGAATATCCCATGAAGTGTAACATCTTTTATACAAAACTGTATAAACTAGAATTCTGCTTGGTCAGCTTCAGCTGTGCCAGGAAATCCACCTTCCATAGGTGAACTCATTTGTATGGTGCATGGTTGGCAGGGTTTACCAAAAGAAAATCACATTTCATCTAAAAGTATTAGTTTGTAAGTGACATGTAGTAATACCTTACATTAACCCTATTTGAATTAGCCCTTTCTTGTTTAAAGCTTCAGCTCATTTTATTATCCTTGCATGCTTCGCTATTTATATATTCTTCCTAGTTTGCAGTGCCTAAAGATCATCAGATATATGAGCAGAAGTTAGGCCATTCGGCCCATTGAGTCTGCTCCACCATTCAGTCATGATTGATAGGTTTCTCAATCCCATTCTCACGCTTTCATCCCATAACCCTGTAAAGATCTGTACCCTGATCACAAGTACAGTAGATCTCTTTTGGAGAGTTGGTGGGAAAGAGAGGAACTCATGGGATGCGTATTGGGGTAATGTTGAATATGTTATTTTATTTCCCCTTTCCCTGGTGCTAGTACACTAACTGGGTCTAGCAACAGCACTGGTAACTGCTTTAGTATGATGTCAGTAAAAGGATATACACAGGATTGCAATTCATAATACTCTGAAATCTCTTGTAATAATATGTGTGATATGTCTTGCAGTGTGCACAAGGTGGATTAGAAGATCCAAAGACAATAACACACCACAAACTCATTCATGCTACGTCAGAGAGGGTCCTATCAGACACAAAGACGGTCATTGAGGAGAACCTCCAGGATAAAGGTGAGTGCCCGAGTATAATGAATAGAGCAGATGTCTTGGTGCAGTGGGCAGCAGAGGGTGCATGACATTGTTTATTCATTTTCTGAAATGAGGCAGCCTCTATTTTGGGTGAGCATCAAGTTCATTTGTGAATGTACGGCCCTGTCAGTCTTCAGCCTTATTCCTGCTACAGTGACCTGCGGAGTAACAGATGGCTGGGAGTGTATTGCATGGAGCGTAACAGATGGTGGGATGGGTAATATGGTTCAGTGGTTTAGATCAGTTAACTGACTGTTTCAGCCAACCACCTTTTGGAGAATGTGTTGCATCTTCAAGATCTTTGTAATGTATTTATTTTTATCAAATTTCATTGGGTGGTTTCTGCTTTTTTTTTTAAATTATTAACTTTGCTTTTGAAGTTTGAAACTCAGATATGAGATTTTGCAGGGCAGTTTCACATGTCATGTTGGAAACTTAAACCACTGAAGTTAATGCAGGGGGTTAGAGAGTAAAGTGAGTAAGAAGTGCTGAGATAGGGTTTTTATCTTAGTAAAGCTGTTGTAATTCTCTGCATTCTTGGGTTGGAGCATTCACTTATGATTCTCACTCACTAGTATGTGGTAAAGGCAGTTACAAGAATAGTTTTTGTTTTGTACGTTCACTGGCTCTGTGGACATTTATTGCCCTTGCATAGTTGCCCCTGACAAGGTGGTGGTGAGCTGCTTTCTTGAACCGCTACAGTCCAGTTATTGTAGGTTATGGGTGTACCTTTCTTCTCTGTGCTAATCAATAATCTGTCTACCTCGGTCTTGAAAATATTTAATGTTTCTACATTCACTGCCTGAGAAAGGGAATTCCAAAGACACTCTGGGCAAAAAAAAAATGCTCCTCATCTCTCTAAGGGGTAACCCTTTTTTAAACTATGACCCCTAGTTCTAAGATTCTCCTTCAAGAGGAAATATCCTTTCCGCGTGTATTTGGTGGAGTCCCATCAGAATCTCATGTTTCAATTAAGTCACCTCCGACTCTTCTATAATCTCAAGGATACAGGACTATTCTATATAGCCTTTACTCATAAGGCAGTCTGCTCACTTCAGGTATTGGTCTAGTAAAATTTCTCTGAACCGCTTTCAGTGCTTCAATACTTCGCTTTTATTTCAGACTTCCACCATCTGCTGTACAAAGTTCTTTGCTTTTATTAGTTTAAGCATGTTTAATAGACAATTTTAATCCGACTTCTCAGGTGTGTAATGAGACCCATCTGGTGTAGGTGGGAATTGAGCCTGGGCCTTCTAGCCCGGAGGTAGAGAGACTGCTAGTATCTTATGAACCCTTCTGAGGGTCATGATGTGGAGGTGCCAGTGTTGGACTGAGATGGACAAAGTTTAAAAATCACACCACACCAGGTTGTGGACTGCTACTTCCAAATAAACCCGTTGGACTATGACCTGGTGTTGTGATTTTTAACTTTGCCCGCCCCAATCCAACACCGGCACCTCCACACCATGGCTACCATCGACGCCATCAACTACCGGCTCAGGGTGAAGAGGGCCTACCTGATGAAGGAGCAGTGCTCTGAAAGCTAGTACTTCCAAATAAACTTATTGGGCTATGACCTGTTGCATGATTTTTAATCTTTTGAGGGTGTTTAATATGCCATGGCTAATTCCTTTTGCAGATCTGGGTAGTTATCCCTTGTTTATTGTTTTGTGATAGTAAAGTGGGGGGGAAAATCATCTGAGTAATGTCTTTGGCTAATGCATTATCTGCCACGCGTGTTCATGGTTACCTTTTGGTTTTTTGTTCAAGATGTTTTATTATTAATTAAAAAGAGAGCACCAGCTCCTCCGAAGATGGCCGATGTGTCTGCTGAAGAAAAGGTAAAACCTTTTTTTTTTATATTTTCATGTTCTAAATCTATCTAAATCCTAGTTGTGTATGAAAAAAAAAGAAACACGCTATACCTTCTGAAAAAGCCACAGACATTATTGGGTCATAGAATCATAACACCATACAACATGGAAACAGACCCTCTCCAGCTTAATTATATCTTTTGCCTTTCTCTCTCTATCAGAAGAAACAAGAGCAAAGGGCGCCAGATAAAGAGGCCATCATGAAGATAACAGCTCAACTTGTTGCTCGGCAAGCTGATCGGGTGGTTACCCAGCACAACCTGCGAGATGTATGTGACTCATTTCATTTACATAACTTTTCTTTTGAAAAAATGTATTTTTTTAAAACCCAGCATGTTTGGTAACCTATCTAAATTAAATTTTAGAACTGTAATCCATCTACTTATTTTCTATATATTGCCAGCACACTGAGGAGTGTGTTTACGTAAGCAGTTTCTAATATGAATCTTTTTGTACATGTATTGTATGAAACTTATAATCAGTCTGTAAAATATAACCACCATTTGTATCATCATTAAGTAGATTTAAATTCTTTCTGATCATTATAGTCCAATTGTGCTTCAGTAGTGGAATCAGCATTTGCTTGAAGCATTCAGAGGGAAGCAGTGGGTATGTTCTGCCACAGCAGAAGTCATTCGGTCAAGCCTATCATCCTTTTTTGCACTCGATCATGGTTCCTCATGTGCAGTTCACAAACAGCATCAAATGCAACACTCGTCTGCATTTTCCAGTTGTGTTTCTGAACTTTTCATATCCAACATAGGGTTTACTCCAGTCTGTTAGTCTGATACTTGCTTCAGTTCAGTTGGAAAGTTACAGAACACACATTTCTTGTAAATTCTCTTCGATTAGCACCATTTTTATTATGGGGAAGAATGATTTAAATTCTCTCTGGAGTGTACCTTTTTGTGTTCAAGTGATGTGGATAATATTTGGCTTTACTTGTGCGGTTTTGCTCATCTTAATGCTTCAGTTTGTCTTCAGAGTCCATTGCAGCAGCTGTTGAAACATCCAATGTAACTTTTAATTTGGTGTGAGAATTGGGTGAGGGCCAATACCACCAAACTCTGCAACCGAGGCCTGGGTGAATTTAACTGCGTTCTTACCTGTATGCCCCAGATCATTTGCGAGTTGCAACAGGTGGGGGTCTATTGGGTGAAAATGGAGTACCAGGTAGCTGCCAAAGGAACAGTCCCTTCTAGTCAATTAAAGCACAAGCAGTTTTGGGTGACCAGGTTAAAACTGAAGTGATCAGGAAGTGAGCTTGACAGCAACTGGCAAGATTCTGACCTGACATTTCTTTTCTGTCCCGCTTGATTTTATTTTTAAGTGCCTGCCTGCCCGGTTTTTCCCAGCCGTAACGTGATCGCAAGCGAAACTCCAATCACACGGGAATCGGAGTAAGCCATTCAGCCCAGCAAGCCTGTCTCGCTGTTCTAGATAATGGCTGATCATCTCTATGTCACCTTCCTGCATTATCTCCTATATACCTAATGCTATAAGTTCTACACTTACAATTGTCATAAACCTGCTCAGTAATTGAGTATCTGCACCAACCACCGAAATGAACAAATTCCTTCTCTCCCATCTTAAATGGCCTACCTGTCATCCTGAGATTAAATTCCCTACAGTATGGAAACAGGCCCTTCAGCCCAACAAGTCCACACCAACCCTCTGTAGAGTAACCCACCCAGACTCAATCCCCTACCCTATATTTACTCCTGATTAATGCACCTAAATTACACTGTGTCAAATTTAGCATGGCCATTTCACCTGACCTGCACACCTTTGGATTGTGGCAGGAACTCTGGAGCAACTGGAGGAAATTCGTGCAGACAGGGGAAGAATGTACAAACTCCACACAGATAGTTGCCGGAGGTGGGAATCAGACCTGGGTCCGTGGCGCTGTGAGGCAGCAGTGCTAACCACTGAGCCACCGTGCCGCCCCATTATGTCCTCTGGTTCTATTGTTACCAGCTTGGAGTATCTGATAGTTTCCTTCACTTGGATTTAAGACCCAAATTTCAGAATGAACAATGTCTCATTCAGGTTTCCTATAAAATTTAATATGCCTCACTGTTTCCCAGAGGGTCCCAGACAGCAGGTTACTAATTGGCCCTTTCTCAAAATACATCAAATCCAAAATAGTGCTTTCCAGAATTGGATCTGAATGTCTTGTTCCAGAAACCTGTCTTGTATACGTTAAAATAATGAATCTTTTACATCTTAAGTGCTAACTTGGCTTACCTAATTAATAGGCCAATTGAAGTCACCGATTTTATATTGTATTGCCATATTACATGTCTAATTTCCTGAGTCATAGTATTGACAATAGGACACCAAACTGGAGTGAAACTAACAACTTCCAGCAATGTTTGTTTCTAGTTGCTGTTGTATAGCTTCATTCAAACTAATTCTACATCTTGATGGTTTTGCTCTTAAATGGTCTTAAAATGTACTAATCTCATCAGTAAGAGTGCTGCCCCACTTCCTTTACCTTTTGCATGTCCCTCCTTGAGAAACATAGAATATCCGTGAATATTCAGCTTCCAATCTCAGTTAACCTGTAGCTGCATTTCTTTAACAACAAACATATCTGTATACTTCATTCTATGCTTGACTCAGCTTTTTGTAAATGCTGTGCACCCTCAGGGTGAATTTATTGTGTCTCTTCGATGTTATTCTCTATTTTGGTCCTTCTTGATGCTTGCTTTTTTTTCTAGTTTTTGCTTCTGAACAACCTTGGATTTACATCCCCATCAAAATAGATTAAGCCCTCCTCAAAAGCATGAATAAAACTCCCTGTGAGGACATTAGTTCTGGTCCTGCCAAAACGTAATCCATTCATCCTGATCAAGACTGGATTCCAATCTGCAACCGTCACATTCAGTTGCTCAATTCTCTTGTTTTTATGCTCACTGTTAGTGGGACTTGGAGTAATCCTGAGATTGCTGATTTGAGATTCTACTTTTCAGTCTCTTTTGTAGCTCTCTGAAATCCTCTTCCAGGACCTCCTTCCCCTAAATCATTGGCTCTGACATGAGCCATGACCATTGACTGGTTTCCCCCCTCCCTTGAATAATCCCCAGTACATGTTCTATGCCATCCTTGAACCTAGCAAGAGGGAAGCACCATGCCATCTTGGAATCTTGTTTGTTGCCATAGAAGTAATGCCTTCCTGTTCTCCTTATAAAAGGATCCCATATTAGTACTGTTTTTCCCCTCCTTCTTCCTCCCCTCTGTACAGTTGAACCATTCATGATGTTACTCATTTGGCTGTTGCTGCATTCCTCTGAAGAACCATCTCCCTCGTCAGGGTCCAAAGAGGAAACTGACTTGCAAGTGAGATCATCTCAAGGTACTCCTCCACCACCTGCCTTGTTCTCATGCACTGCTTGGTGGTCACCGATTCCTTATCTTCGTGTACACCCCTAAACTGCAGTGCTATGAATCCCGAAACATACTATTCATAGAACCCTGTCTTGTGCATGCACAACAGAGAGTTGAGCTCTGGATTCCAGAATCCAGCTAAAACTTGTGTAGACTGTCACCTCCAGCAGGTGTGTTTGTCTTTAATACATGGTGGTGTTCCCATTATTTGTCATATTCTACTGGGCCAAACTGATGTGCTGGATTTGAACTGTACTGACCATTTATTGCAAGTAGAATAACAACTAATTCCTTCCACTGCATTGAAGCAGGAGTCAAATTCTGGATGGTGAAGAAGAGAGATCAGGAATACCCCCCTCTACTGGACAAACTCTCTTCTATGTGAACTCTCACTTGCAGACTGCATGGTGTCACTTGTACTCCCATTTTCTAGAACTACATAGAGGAAAAAGCAGACTGAGCCACTTGATCAGCTACTCTCCAGTAGAGCTTGTCTACCCTGCCTAAGGATGGAAGGAGCTTACTTTAATTCTAAAAACATTAAAATCCAGTTAAGCACTAGCTACCTGCCACATTTTAAGGAAGAAATTGACAACTCACCAAACTCATTGCTTGAAATCACCATTCCTTTCTAGATGATGCCGACTACCTGTGGTTCCTCCTTTTGCTTTCATCCTTCTAAAGTAATGAGTAGCAACTGCAGGAAATGAGTTACGGGGCACTCATCAGGGTTTTGAGCTAGAGGCAGAGGGGAAACGGTGAATGGGAGGAACCGGTTGGTAATTCATTAATTGAGAATAATTTGTAAACTTGACCTGTAATTTCTAGTTTCAGACAGAACTTCGGAAAATCCTTGTTTCCCTAATAGAAGTGGCACAGAAACTGCTAGCTCTAAATCCAGATGCTGTTGAATTATTTAAAAAGGCGAATGGTAAGAATAATCTACTTATGCAAGACCAATTCAGCTCTTGATATCTGGCTCTGCTTTTATTTGCTTTCCACATGTCCTTGTACCTGACTATATTTTTATAATTGTTTGTATATGTCCTTGAAGCCTCTGTGCTTAAGTATAGATCAGAAAGGGCCAAGGTATGTGTTTGCTCAGGCAATTTGAATAGGGCAGTGGCAGAAAAATGCACTCCTCTTCTGCATCCCCAGAACCTGCAGTGGGGTTGGGGCAGGGAATATTGAACAGCAGCAGCTGTGAGAAGAAATGTGTATGGTGTTTCAATGAGTGATTGTATTGGACTTGGCTGGGCCTCCTGCTGCACACTATGTTGAGTAGTATTGGGAGCACTCCAGTGAAATGCTCTGCGCAAAGTCCACTCAGATGTTGCTCCAGGGATCTGAGGTACGCGTTCAAATTTACTCAACCAGGAGTCACTAATCATGAGCAAGAAAACAGGCAACAATGGTTGAATTAAAACTAAAGCTGAAAAATGTATCCAAATGGTTCTGTGAATTGTGCTCTTCCTATTACATAGAACAATACAGCTCAGAACAGGCCCTTCAGCCCTCGATGTTGCGCCGACCTGTGAACTATTCTCAGCTCATCCCCCTACACTATCCCATCATCATCCGGGTGCTTACCCTTACTTTGTGTCCTCTTCTAATAGCATATTGTCCTTGTAGATCTCCATTATGCAATGGAAAGGAGGGTCATGAGTTCTTTGACTTCATGAAGGGATTTGAGAGGGCCCCTGAGACTGCAGGAAGTTTTTGCACTTTGCTGTTTTTGCTGGCTTGCTATCTGTTGTTAGAAACTGACAGAAAACATATACTGCAAAACGGTGTGAAGGTGTCTTCCAGGTAGAGAATCTTGACTTTTTGAACTTATTGTTTGTATTTGCAAGTATCAGATTTTACAGGGGCCTGAGATAGTTCCAGTGGTTATAGTTCTCACCCAAAAGTAGAAGTTCAAAAAACAATTTGTACAGTTATCTCCAAGTAAAAAGTGATTTCCAAGTGTCTCCATTCTATATACTATAAAGCTATGACGCCATACCTATTCCCAAGACATTTGTGTAATAGAGACACTCTCAAACAAATGAGAGAAAGTTGACACTCAAACTGTAGAGGTGTCTGCATTTGAGATAATTCAAGGCAGCTCTGTTCAATCCTTATTGATGTAGCAAAAGCAATCAGTGCTGTTCAGCATTTTGAGCCATTTTGTAAAATGTTTGTCCAGATTTGTCATTGTACTGGCTATTTTAATACTTGCACTGTAAAGTTGAGAGTCAGAGCTGTACAGTATGGAAGCACT